>NC_138998.1:123034090-123190865 GCF_964374135.1 Grampus griseus | reverse complement strand
AACCAATTATGTGTCTCAATTATGAATGTAGACCTTAGGCAATCATTAATCTTCAGTGGCAGAAAAACCCAAGCCCAATCTTTTTTACGTTCTCTCATTATTCCTGTTCACAAATGAAAATTTAATTTCTGTTTTGGCATTTCACGCAGTCAACTGTTAGGTTATTAATTATAAAACTGTTTCTAATTCCTGGGAATGATATTTTAATAATGTTTAATCTCTTTTCCACATTCTAGCATCTTTTATAATCATGTCTCTGTTTTTCTCCTTGGTTTTATTTGCAAACAAACCCAACAGCACAAGTTGTAATTCCAAGTTGGGTAATGTTTCTGAATCAGACCTTTCTCATAATCAACACTGTGAATTTTCAGAAAAGCATTGAGGAAAGGAACTCAACCTTACTCCTAATACCAGCCCCAATCTTGAGTCTACAATCTTAAACCTTGCTTGATGTTTAATCTGTTTACAGTTTCTGAGTGGTTCTTTAAGCTTTTGGTAATTGATCTTGAAGGATTTTCCAGTGGATTGATTTGAATATCATAAGATACATGATTTCTTCAGTAGAGTTATGCTCTGAGACTCTTAACACAGGAACCTATAGCTTTGTGGACCCTGTATATATGGCAACAAATTGAGGTAACTCATTCCTAAGCATCTGACAACTTGTTTTTGTTTAGGGACGTGCCTATCAGAAATATTAGAGCTTTGTCATTTTACGATTTTCTTCCTTAAGTTGGATGGACTCAGGGTCAAATATTCCTTGGCTAGTGTCCCTTCCCCATCTATATTCCCAAATTACCTATTCTTATATCTCTTTTATATTATATTTTCTGTGTAATAAAGCAGAGCTAAGCAGAGATAATCTCTGATTTTTCACCCTCTCTTTGTGTAAGAACATTTTAATTTTTCTTATTTGATTTATTACACACATAAATAGGCTTATTTCTTTGAGAGTGGACATAGGAGAGAACCTAAATGAGTAGTATTGGTACCAATGTATTGAGAATATTAGATTCTTTAGGACTTTGCCATAGCTCTCATGCTGTATTACATCTCACACTCAAACTGGAATAGATGAATCTTAACAGTTGCCTATGCAGATCTAGATTTCAAGAGAGACACTGGGAGTAGAAATCAAAATCTCTCCAATTGTTCAAAAATATATCCTGATTCGACACTGGCAAAGTTGTCAAACACAAAAAGATTGATGCCCTCAAAACATTCCCAATCACATCAGTGAGAAAAATAAATAAATTATTTATCATGAAACATTGTAAGAACTGTGAGTAAATAGAAAATGAGGGGAAGAGGTTATCTAGAGCAGGTGTTTTTAACCTAAGGAATCCATGGACAGAAGTTAGGGGCCTATGGTCTTGAAGGGAAAAACACTCATGTTATTTTCACTAATCTATTAAAAATATAATTTCCTTCAGTTTGTTAATACATACAATAGATCACAGTAGTGTTAGCAGTGTCTCTTCTTTGTTACCAACATAAATCACAGACACTTTCATATCACATAAAATGTTGAAATATTATCGGTGCATATCCCTATTTTTAAATGATGATACTTATTAGACCTATCTCCAGATCTTTAAATTTCTCTCAATAAAGTATTTAAAAATAATTTTTTGAACTGAATTTGAATGATTTTCTCTATTATCCTCTGTATTTTACTTCATATATTACAAAAAAATCTAAGAAAGGATTCAAAGAATATACAAAACTGCCGAACAGGTACATAATATAAGAAACAGTCAAGAATTTCTAGTCTAGAGATAGCTTTGAATTGGAGATGAGAAGAAAACCAAGCATGAAACTTTCACAAACACCAAAATTTAAGGAAGAGACACGGAAATGGAAAAAAAAATGTTAGAGGTCAAAGGAGAAATGAGAGAGGAGAGTTAACAACTGAAAGAAAAATTCTCTTTCATAAGAATTTCAAGAGAAGTTTCAAGAAAGAGGTACTGATCAAGAAAGAAAAATGTAGAGAGAAACCAATGTGTGTGCAAGAAGAGGAGTGATTATTAGATTTGGTGATTTACAGAGTGGTGAGGAAACTGAAGCTCAGAGACCCTACATGAGTTGTCCAGAGTTAGGGAGCATTAGGTGACAGACCCCAAACCCAATTTAACATTTAAGAATCACACTATATTCCCTAGTGCACATGCATCTAAAGGAATAAAATTGAAAAATCTGCTGGGGCCAGATTGACTTAGGTTGGTATATGCCCAAGTGTATTTTCTTGTTAAGACATAATTGCCAACACATCAAATTATTTCCTCCTGGAATGACTTGCTTTTACACAAACAGAACCTCATTTAAGATGCTAGCATTGGCTTTGATGATAACAGCCATTTCTTATTACAATTGAAAGTCAGGTCATCCTCCAAAATATCTCCAGTCAAAAGATGCTACAGGGCTTCTGCCCATTTTTGGATTGGGTTTTTTTTTTTTTTTTTTTTTTTTTTTTTTTTGATATTGAGCTGCATGAGCTGCTTGTGAATTTTGGAGATTAATCCTTTGTCAGTTGCTTCATTGACAAATATTTTCTCCCATTCTGAGGGTTGCCTTTTTGTCTTGCTTATGTTTTCCTTTGCTGTGCAAAAGTTTTTAAGTTTCATTAGGTTCCATTTGTTTATTTTTGTTTTTATTTCTATTTCCCTAGGTGGTGGGTCAAAAAAGATCTTGCTGTGATTTATGTCATAGAGTGTTCTGTCTATGATTTCCTCTAAGAATTTTAGAAAGTCTGGCCTTACCTTTCTCCAAAGGAGATATACAGATTGCCAGCAAACACATGAAAGGATGCTCAACATCAGTAATCATTAGAGAAATGCATATCAAAATTATAATGGGGTATCACCTCACACCAGTCAGAATGGTCATCATCAAAAAATCTACAAACAATAAATGCTGGAGAGGGTGTGGAGAAAAGGGAACCCTCTTGCATTGCTGATGGGAATGTAAATTGATACAGCCACTATGGAGAACAGTATGGAGGTTCCTTAAAAAACTAGAAGTAGAACTACCATACGACCCAGCAATATCACTACTGGGCCTATACCCTGAAAAAAACATAATTCAAAAAGAGTCTTGTACCACATTGTTCATTGCAGCTCTATTTACAATAGCCAGGACATGGAAGCAACCTATCGATGAAAGTGTCCATCAACAGATGAAAGGATAAAGAAGATGTGCCACATATATACAATGACATATTATTCAGCCATAAAAGGAAACAAAATTGAGTTATCTGTAGTAAAGTGGATGAACCTAGAGTCTGTCGTACAGAGTGAAGTAAGTCAGAAAGAGAAAAACAAATTCTGTATGCTAACACATATATATGGAATCTAAAAAAAAAAAAAAAAAGGTTCTGAAGAACCTAGGGGCAGGACAGGAATAAAGACACAGACATAGAGAATTGACCTGAGGACACAGAGATGGGAAAGGGTAAGCTAGGATGAAGTGAGAGAGTGGCATGGACACATATACACTACCAAATGTAAAATAAATAGATAGCTAGTGGGAAGCAGCCGCACAGCACAGGGAGATCAGCTTGGTGCTTTGTGACCACTTAGAAGGGTGGGATAGGGAGGGTTAGAGGGAGACACAAGAGGGAGGAGATATGGGGATCTCCTCATTTTTAAAATGCAAACATCTCTGAATATGAAATTAATTGTTCTTAATGTCTTAATTGGCATTATTTCACTAGATTTTTGCTTTATTATTCATAGGAGTGGATGTGCCATACAAATGACACTGAATATTTTGAATAAAAAGAGAATCTGAAAGCAGAGAATCTTAAGGCAAGAGAAAGGAGGGAAAAATTTCTTCACTTTTACTCTGCACTTAGTGGTTGAATTTAAAAGTAAGAACAGGGTGGGAGGGAGGAAGATGCAAGAGGGAAGAGATATGAGAACATATGTATATGTATAACTGATTCACTTTGTTATAAAGCAGAAACTAACACACCATTGTAAAGCAATTATACCCCAGTAAAGATGTTAAAAAAATTAAGAACAAATAAGTTCAGTACCATTAAGAATATATATATATATATATATATGACATATGTAATTTGCATATGCTTGTGTTTAACTTTGTAAACATGTAATGCCAAGTATCAGACTCAGAGATGTTTCAAGTTTTGTTTTACACAGAAATAAAAATTGAAAATGCAGTTTGTTGTGTTTAAAAATAGTATGATAGATTTCTCTGGAGTCTTTGAATAATTTACATTAATCATATTAACTAAAATCACATATCAGTGGGTAATAAAAATGGTCAGTCTCCTCAAATATCAAAGAAGCCATTGTTTCCATGGTAACATCTGCCTTAGCATAAAGAACTATTGATATATATGTGTATATACATATATATATATATTTGTGGATATATATATATATATATATATATATATATATCCACAAATGAATGAATAAATTATGATGAACTTTTTAAAAATGTTGCAATCTTCAGATGTCTTCAGGGCTGCTGGCTTCCCATTCTTTGAAAATCTCAAGAATAAAACACTTATATTTCCTACGATGTGGAAAAATAGCTGTAACTACTGGTTACAAGTGATCCCTTGCAATGTTGATGGAATATTAAGGATCAGCAGGGATCCCAGGAGGGTTTCAACTCAAAGCACCTTTGGGATTAAAATCAACATGGAAATACCATTCTGTATCATTTCCCAAATCATTTCTCTTCTTGAGAAGAATGACTATTAACTGTGAAGGAAAATTGTATTCAAAGATTTGTTGAAAATGGGAAGATATCACCATAATAAAGTTTGCAAAAATAAATAAATCTAAATAATCAAAAATAATGAAAATGTGAATTAAAAAAAAATCATGCACCACTCTAATAAAACTTTTGATTAGCTTGACATTATAATCTTTGTTATAAATAATATATCTTTTTCTGGAATAGGAAAAACAACATAACCCTTGGAATTTTGAACAAACCAATAACAAAATCTCAACTGCTGGAAGCAAAAGAAACAAGAGTGTGCTTGCTGTATAAGTAAATCTGCTTCATAGGTTCTGAACAATGTCTTCATCCTAAGTTTGTTTTGAATGTGTACTACTTTGTACATATCAGAAATGGAAAAAATTCACAGACAGAAAAATATAGCTAACTTTTTTCAACCCCTTTTCTAAAATCATTCATGACCACAGTATTTCTGTTTTCTGAGTCTGCCAAAAATAATACTGATGCAAGCATTAATAGAAAAAAACAAATGTTGGAATTGGAAGAAATTATATGCTGTGAATTTTAAAGCATTGGTTGAATTGTATCATACAATTGACCCAGGCATTCTTTAAAGTGATATTGTTGCTCAAATATAAAAATTTATGCCAAATGAGCAATTTCATCTGCTTGACCTATCGATGTCAAATAGTAGAATGGTTATGGACCAAAATGGTTCAAACATTCTCCGAAATCTGATTCATTGCCAGATAATTGTTTCCATAAATTCACACATGTAGAGGGCTTAGAACAGTGTTTCCTATACATCAATACTAAATGCTTAATGACTACAAACCACCATTATTTGTTGTTGTTGTTATTATTATCATTAGGTAACTTTTGTCTTGTCTGTTTATGCAAATGAATCATTAATGTCAAGGAATTTAATAAGCCATGGGATATTCATGTTGACATGTCTCATTTAAAGGTGACTGCAATCTCCTTAAACTGTCAATTTGCTCAAAATTAAACTTTGTGCTGCTACATATTTTTCCAGATAAAGCAAAAATAAAAAAGGGAGCAAATGGGAAAAAAATATGGAAAAGGGGCATGAGAGAAACATGTAATGGAAAACAAACTTTAAAAGGAAGGGTTTTTTTAAAAGGTAATTAGAGATTCTGTCAAAATGTACTTTGTATGATTTAAGATAAAATCCTTACAAAAGGGTATAATATCCCATAAATGATCCTATCAACTGAGGTATCTAAGCCCTGTTATTTCAGACAAGAAAAATAGCATTAGCTATTCATTAGCAGTAGCTGTTCTGATTCTTTCTCAGATGGTGAGATTTAATTTAGGGACAAGAAAAGTACTGCAAATCAATGTTGTCATATGAACTAAGTAAATAAAATGAAAAAGTACAAAATATTCATACACTCATGTAAATGGCCCACGTTAAAGAAATACAATATCTAAAATTATGTTGTCACTGATATGATACTCTTTATTAGTTGGATTTATAAATTAGTAAGTAATGTCATTAATACCTAATGCATTATTTTGGTAAGAGATCCTGGATATGTCAGTATCACCAACACATTAATTAAGTGCATCATACTTTCTTATTTATTGTCACTAGTATTAATACATTTAATTGAACCAATGTCATCTTACTTCATTACTGCCTTCGAAAGCTTATTAATAGTGAAATCATGACTGGGTTTTACTTGGGTGTGTGACATTTATCATTTCCTCTCTATCTTAACACAGATTAACTCAAAATTTCCACATAATTTCTTTAAGTAAATTCATAAACTGTTAATTGACCTACTATGTTAATAGGTTTATTTTTCCTTCACAGAAGTCAACAAATCAGGAAACTTTCAGACAAATTTGCTTATTATTCTTTTATATGTATTTACCTTTCATGTATAATTTATAAAATTACATGTTATATAAATAATTATCTCTATCTTTTAAAAATAGACTTAGTTTATTTTCTTTTTCAAAAAATAAAACAGAAGGAAAAAAGCCCATTTGATAATACTGGATATTTTGCCATCACTTTAGGGAACTTCCTGAAATAAATGCAGGGATAGACATTAAAGGGAAAGGTCACTATTAATTGGAAAAGAGAAATCTAAGAGGAGCTATAAAGACTGTAGGTATTCATTATATTCATTATAGACTTAACCTTTCTATGTGGTTCAAGGTCCTGTTAACATAATTTTAAAAGAGAAAACTTTCAGTTCAGTAGAGGAATGGGCTTCCTCCCTTCCTCCTTCCTTCCCTCCCTCTTTCCCCTCTTTCCTTCTTTCCTTCTCTCTCTCTGTTTTTCTCTTTCTTCTTTCTTTCTTCTTTCTCACATCCCACATTTCTCTTTATCTAACTTCCTTTCATTCTTTAGTTCTTCCTTTCGTTCTAAAATTAAACTCGTTTGAGGAAATTAGATAACTCTTTAAAACATTTGGAAAACAAGTAAATTTCATAATCCCAACACATAGATAGCAAAAGTATATAATTTTATGTTTCTTAATATTTTTCTAAGCACAGCTATAACATTTATGTTGATCTTCAGAGAGAATATTACCATTAATTAACAATGGAATGAATGACTAGCAATAGCAAATTGATTCCATTTCTCAGTGCGGTTTTTCAAATTACATTTGAAAGACCACATGCCAGTACTGTTAGAAAGGTGATTCCTGTACCCACAGGTGATTGGACACTGTAACCTCTAAGGTACTTTTGTTGTTGTTGTTGTTGTTGTTGTTGTTTGCGGTACGTGGGCCTCTCACTGTTATGGCCTCTCCGTTGCAAAGCACAGGCTCCGGACGCACAGGCTCAGCGGCCATGGCTCACGGGCCTAGCCGCTCTGCAGCATGTGGGATCCTCCTGGACCGGGGCACGAACCTGTGTCCCCTGCATCGGCAGGCGGACTCTCAACCACTGCACCACCAGGGAAGCCCTCCAAGGTACTTTTAAATACTAAGATTCCGTGTGCTAAGAATTCCTATGGTACCACAATAAAGTCTTCCTAAAATCGTCAAAATTAGAATGAACCAGTAACTTTTACAAGTTCTCTTTTATGCCTCTGTAAATCCTATAGGTTGTTTTCTATAGATAATTTCTAGTTATTTGGGAACACACTGTCTCACAATTTTGTTTTTGGTAAGTTCAAAGTGCAATACTAGCAAAAACAACTACCCCGATTTCCTTTAAAGTGACAAAAATTCTGTATGCCTTTAATGCCTTGCATATGTTCTCTTTCATATAGCCATAGTTAGAAAGATGATTTACCAGATTTTAGAAAGAAAAGAAATTTGGAACCCAGAGACCTGTCTTTTGGATGAATTCCTTTACCCTCATGGTAGTAGAAGTTGAAAAAAAGCACCCCTTACAAAGAGGCAGAGAATAAGTGACCTAGATATTAGAGTCTAGGAGATCAGAATAAACTCATATACTTCACATGCGTTCCAAGAGAATATTAATTGTATTATTAATAATAATTATAATACTAATGTTAATGACTAAGCACTTCTCTAGTGCTTTTCATCTGCTAGGTATCATGCTAAGCACTTTATATATATCAACTAATATAATTTCATAGTATTTCCATGAGAGAGGCACTATATATTTTCAGTTTATTTGATCTGGAAATTGAAGGAGGAGGCAATAAAAATGTTTTTACCAAGTTTACATCGTAAGTTAGCAAGTAACATGGGAATTTAATCCAGACAATTTACCCCCAAAAGCCATGTTCTTAACCATTAAACCTATAGCCTCACATATTCATCATTTATAAATTAACAATTTTCCTTCGGTGTTTGCAATTTGCATGTCTTTATTAATTACATAATTGTGATGCAATTATTACACAAATATAAAATAAAATGATCTAATAATAGTGACAGTGTCAATTTTGGCAGCAACAGCTACAACTTTTATATATTACTATGACTTAGTGAATGAGTACCATATACCAAATTCTCTGCTAAGCTTTGCTTATGTTATAACAATTTGCTAAGGTAGGTATTATTATCACTCATTTTTATCAGGAAGAAAAATCTCTGAAGCATAGTAAATGAAGACTGGCAAGTGACAGGGACATGGGTGGCCCCATACCCCAAAGCCTCAGCTTCTTAGTACTATGTTCTACCCTGCAGTAATGGACAAATGTCACACACAATGATGTGCCTTAGTTCTGATGTGTAAATGACAGATATAAAAGCAGAATTTGATGGAAGAAAACACTGGGCACCTAAAAGGAGGTATTCAGCAGTGATTTAGAACAAACAGTGACTGGAGTACTAGTGACACTCTACACACACTTCATCAAATTGCACCATATTTAACGACTGGAAAGGACCAGTGTACTCAAAACAATTTGAGTAGATGACACAGGGCAGTAACTGTCTAACCTTACCTTTGCACTTAACCTCATCATGCTGTTTAGCTGTCTCTCCAATGATCCAGACTGCAAATACTAGATATCAGGAATCATCCTCTTTTTTCCCCAAAGGTTAGGGTTGGGCCAGCACATAAGAGGGGCTTTGCAATGGTTTAAAATGCTGCATAAATGCATGTATTAGTTATTTTATTTTGTAGTAATTTTTATGCAAATTATTACTAAAGTCACTTAAAGTTGTACTGCTCATAAAAAGTCAATGTGAGGTAAAATATTTATGATCTTTATTTCTTAGGAAAATAAACATGTTTTAAACAAGCAATTCATTTCATCAAAGTTCTTTCACTATTACACTTCCCTTTCACTTGCTGTGTTTTCTGTTCTTTTCTTTTATATCCTTCATGCTTTGTAGTTATAGCATCTTAAACAATTATGATGAAGTGATACATATTATTTAACAGCTATATAGAGTTCAGTAGTTTCACATTTTTTCAGGGACTACCTTGAATGGCAAAAGCAATGAGATAAAACAGCATTAAGAAGACAAAAAGAAATACAATATCAAGTCAATATCTGTAAAGATTTCTTTTGAGGGTAAAAATTTAACTTGTGAAAATACAGAAAAAAAGTTAAAAGATGAAAGATGAGAGACTGAATGTAAAATGAATAGAAAACAGACTATATAGCTAAGTTTATTTGGAAGTGAACCGTTTCAGGTCTTTTACTCAAGTTTTGCTTGGATCTAGATATCTGGATAGATTGTATATAAATGTGAGTAAACACCAGCTAAATATCGTGCAGGAAACAGATATTGATTATCTACTTGTTCTGCCAATTTTGTGCTGGCAATGAGCCACTCTTAGTCTTGTTAATGGTATCTGTAAATTTTAAAATATACCATAGAATATAATTACCATGAGAATCTCCATAAAATAGGAATACAGACTTATGGTAGTCTTATACCGATCAGAATTGCAAACTTCAAACACCACATTCTATACCTTTAGGCTTTCTCAAATATACATAGTCAAAAAGGTAAATACCTAGCATGTCTTTAGGAAGGTACATGCTATAAATAAAATATTACAAAATTTACAAAAAAGGTTTGAAAAAAAACACACTTTATATATTATGAATTAAATTATTTTAATCATACATAAAAATTTTACAATATAAGATGCATATAGATGTTAAAATATTTGTCATATTCATATTATGAAAATAAAACTCATGACTGAATGCAAATGCATATAAAGCTATTTTTCATGAATATGATAATTAAATTGTAATTATGTGTACTAATCCATAACAATAAACCATTTATAAATATGATTTGCATAATATTTTATACATTTATTAATTTTATCAATAATCTCTTTATATTTTATATATTTTATAAGCTCTCCTACATCTACCTTTGAAGTCAAAAGCTACTGAATTAAATATATAATATATATTAAAGTTAATATATATTAACTTAGTGCTTTATTATTATACATAATTTAATTCATTCATTTAATTTATATATACACACATATTTGTACACACACACATATACTTATATATGAGTCTGACAAATTATAAGAGAGGAGTGGAAACATATAGTACCTTTTAAAATTTTGCTGGTCATTGGTGTACATGACTTCCACTTTCCATTGGCAAGGCAAATCATGTGGGCAACCTAATAATGAGGTGGAGAATCATATTTTCTCTACAGTGTAATCCTGCAAGTCAGATGGGAAAGGACAGTAAGGTGTTAATCCTCTTACTGGAAAGGAGGAAATGTGATTGAGAGTGATGATACAGATTTAAAATTTCTTAACTTAAAATTATAGTATGATTATCAATATTACCCCATGTTACTAAATTTCTCTCTTGGAAATAATATTTTAATGTTGAAACTATTCTAACTTACTGCTATTTTATAATAGATATTTCTCTAATTGTGGTCACATAATTTATTACTGTTCATATATGTTAAAATATTTTTTCTAAAGTCATGATTATTCCTCAGGATAAACAAATTGAATAAAATAATTTAATCAAGTGAAAAATCATTTGAGGTTCGTAATAGATGTTTTCTGTTTGTTTATTTAAGATTAATCAATATTTTCTCCAACCGACAATTTTTGAGGATATCGATCTTCTCTCCCTTTACAATAGCTGAGCTTTATTTTCTATTATTCTGTCCAGTGGGATGGTTGAAAAATTATATAACCATGTTACTATAATTTGCTGCATATAATTTGCATTTCACTAATTACCAAATGGAAATTATATTGGTTTATATGATTATTTTTTTGATTTTTATTATTTTTTTCTCTGTAAATTATCTGTGTACTTTTCTATTTTCCATGATCAATTGAGCATTTTTATGATTGATTTTTAAAATAACTTAAAAGTTATGGAAAATAATAATATTCTTTTCATATCTTGTGTCCTTTCTTAACATTTATTTTTATTCTATAATGTATCGATTGTTGATATATATTTATTTAGAAAACTTTTGTTATCTAGTAACAAAATAAAGACAATTCAGCCAACATTTAGAGGCACAGCCTTTGGGTTACGAGGAGCTGAGTATGTGATAAGCTGCTGGTCACAACTGATAAAACAGATCAGCTCTGACCCAGAGTCCCAGAATTAACTTCTCTTAGTGGAGTGAGTTTCCTTTACAGTAGCACGTAGGACCAGTCCATGCATCCTTTTTATTGGGTTAATATTTTTTTTCCCAAACCTAAATGAAAAGATCACTTCATCCTCATTGTGCTAACTGCAACCTTCATTACCTTCACAATGGGTCATTGAAGGAGCACAGGCCTTTTATAAAGGAACATAGTTAATGAGTCCTTTGACTTTTTGTGTAATCTTAAAATTCTTAGGGTTGATTTCAAATTAAACTAATTTAATTTAGTTTAATTAATTAGTTCCTAGATTCAAAGGAAAATGTGTTGGTCAAAGCAATGAAGTGCTAAATCACTCTGCTTAACTAGTACACACAATGTCTTCCTTGGATGGGCACATTTGTAATGTAAAGGAATGTTCCATTTCTCTTTGCAGGCTGCCAAGGCAGGAGTTATGGGAATCTCTAGAATCTGAGAGGACAATCAATTGGAAAATAGACAGTGACTCCCTGCAATATGACCCCTGAAGAATGAGAGGTTGAGTAGAGGACTTCCTGTAGGTGTATGGATTGGAAATTCAGGTATATTTAGTGACAAGATTTTGTTGTCTCTGTTATAATTTCATAGGTCTTCAATAAAATGAGTTTCCCATAAAAACCTTGTATTAGTCTTACTTTGATTCATCTAAATGAGTGAAGTTATTGGGGAAAAAGAAAGATCAGTGGAGGGGGAACAGAAATAAAATATTAATTTATTTACATGAGAAATTATGCCTTAACAAATTTCATCATTTTACCAGAGCTGTTGACTTTAAAAGGCTGATATATAACACTCATACTAATAAAAACATATTAATTATATAATAAGATAATTATTTTCTTTCTCTCTACATTTTTCCCCAGAGGTAGTGGTCTATAATATTTACTTAAGAAGAGGTGTCTTTGCATTTTTATATAATATTGTGTTAAATTATCTTATGTGTATGACATAATATTTAATTATTTTTTATTTGTTTTATAATCTATAGATTAGTATTAGAATGTATTTTTAAGATATTCTTGTAAGAATGTGAAGCAATTTAACTCTTAATGACTTCAAATTATGAATTTTGTATGACAAAAGGATCATGGACTAGATAACAATAGCCTAGTAATTCTATTAAGAGATAATATTGGTTTGAACCAAGGTGAACTTGGAGATGGAGATAAGCAGAAAGACTTGAGATATTTTCAAGAAGTAAAATCTATAGATCAGCGTTATAGATAGATAATTTCTTTTTCAAATAACTAGATGGAGGATGTTGGTAATTATTGTGATAGGGAATAATGAAACAAATTCAGGTTGTGAAAGGAATTATTTAGTTTGGGCCTTTAATAAGGTTTGGCCCCTTTACATTTTATAAAATATGTTATAAAGAAAAAACCCAATATTTTAAAAATCTGGTAAATAATATCGAGTAGAAACTGGATATACATTTAAGGAAATTGTGCGACTGCATTATTTGAAAAGGTAAGCCTGTGAAGTCAGATTAGATAATTATAAGTGAGTGTGTGTATGTGTGTAAACTTGCAAATTCTATGTGATTGCCAATCCTTCTAGAATTGTCTTGGGACAAGTTGTATTTTTTTTATATTTATCATCTTTCAGAACAAAGATCCTAGATTTCTTTAGTCAGTTTAATCATAAAATGCTTTGATAAGTAGAAGACCAATATTTATTGTGTGAAAACTCTAGTAAACTAGAAAGACATAAATGGCCAGACTAGTTTGCAATACTTCATCTTGTGGGTGTCTCATGTGCACACTTAAACTGATGTAGAAGGCCTCTTGGAGTCCCACAGAACACTGGATGTAATTTAAATTCATACTGTCACCTGCAACTGCAGTGTTTGTTGCTATGTGCTGTAGTGACTGGATATAGCACTTACCAGAGCTTGATAACACTCTGGCAGGGTGTGTGTGTGGGGGGGGGTGGGGGATGGATGTTTTCCTCATAACTGTTTTTGTTATTTTTTTTTTCCTATTAAAAAAAATCCATCAAATCCCAAGAAGCACAAATATTTCTTATTAGTTGAGAATGTTAGGAGGGGGAAAACAATTTTGTCAGAATGTAAACTTTAACTCCTTTTTAACTCTTTTCATAGCTAGACTTGAAAATAGGCAAAAGACGTTTCTAGGTGTCCTTTTAATGGAGTGTTGTTGGAACTGTCTACTGGACATATTACTGATTCTGTAGGCTTATGCAACTTTGGTTTTCAATTATCTAGAATATTTTATAATCCTGTATGGTCATAATTTAAAATATAATAATACAATAGTAATGTACATTATCATTGTCAATAGTATTGTAATTAAATTTTGTGCAATAAAGTTCAATTGGTTTCCATCCTATAGAAAAGACAGCTCCTTCATCCATTCTACCTTCTGACCAGACAGACACCTCACAACAATTTCTAATACCCATGCCTGGTCAAACATCTAGTGGGTTTCTACAGATGCTTAATAATAGGTGTTCCTTTGCTGATAAAATCTTCATAGTATCTCTGCCAACCAACCACCTTCTGCTTTTCCCAATCTTTCTTCTGTACATTTTACTCTTAAACAGATATTGTTATTTATTCTCTCTATTCTTGCTCCTTTTTTCCAATCACTATTGCTACAATAGCTCAGAAAAGTTCCTGGAAAAAAAAAGAAAATATGGCTCCAAGTACAGCATTTTATTAATGTACAAGGTATTTGTTTCATTTTTCTGAGCAAATTCATTTGAGCATTTCTGATTCACATGTGTGTGTAATATAATAATATGTGTATGTATATATTAATGGCAGAATATACACATAAAAATCTAGCAGTTAAAATAATAAGCTTTTCATTTAGGCTCTGATAAGTTATAAAAGTCGGATGTTCACAAAATAGGAAGGACTTGGAAGAAAACAGTGCTGATCAAACATTGCTGATCAATAGGTTACTTTAGTTTACTACTTTATAAAATGATGACATGTATTTTTTGTTATTTAGAAATGATATAACATATTTCTCCATATGTTTTCAAGTGAACAATGTGATAGGTTGACAACTCTTAAATTAATTTAGGATTTGACTGCTTCATCCATCTAATGGTAACCATAGCTTACACTAATGCAGTTGCTTATATGCAATGCTTATTAACTTCGAATTATCCAGATATCTTGACAGGAGGAAATTAAAAATAGAATTTTCTAAAGGTTAGTTAATTATGGATAATATATTTTGTTATGCAAATGTGAACTCCCTCACCCCCCACTCCTTGGGCTTCCCTGGTGGCGCAGTGGTTGAGAGTCTGCCTGCCGATGCAGGGGAGGTGAGTTCGTGTCCCGGTCTGGGAAGATCCAACATGCCGCGGAGCGGCTGGGCCCGTGAGCCATGGCCGCTGAGCCTGCGCGCCCGGAGCCTGCGCGTCCGGAGCCTGTGCTCCGCAACGGGAGAGGCCACAACAGTGAGAGGCCCGCATACTGAATAAAAAAAAAAATGTGAACTCACCCAAAAGATTAAATTTTCCAACAACCTCTACTGAGCTAGTAAATTAAAACTTACTTTTTATTTACAGTGTTAAATTATCAATCAAATTGAAGGTTATTCAACTACAAGAACATGTAAGTTTCTACATATATTTATGTTTTCCATTTGGAGGACTCTAGGGATCTAATTTTAGTCTTCTTGGTTATCTCTTTAGAACTTAGATACAAATATGAAATATGTTTTTACCCTGAACTGAATTCTTCTAATGTTTAAGGTAAGGCTCAGGAGTAAATGTTACAGTCTGGGTGTTTATATTAACTAATCCACTCCACAGACTTCTCTTTGTTATCTATAGAAGCTGATTCAATTTCTTTCATTCTAATTTTTATTCTATTTCTTCTAACACAAGAATGATAGAAAAAATTAACTAACAGGATGTGTACTAGTCACATTTTACATTCATGTGCACTAGGGATATTTAATAAAAATATCTTTCTGTTCCTCTTTCCAACAAAAATTATTCAAAGGTCGTGATATTCTTTCCTTATTTTTTTTTCTTTCTCCTTACATCTCTCCCATACCTCCCCTCATTTATTTCCTTCTGATCCAATCTAAAGGGGGTAGAGATATCTTATTACAAAGCTGGACTATTAAACTGGCAAACATAAAAACAAACAGGAAAAAAACCTAGAGAAATAGAGTAATAAAAACACTAAACATCTAGGAACCTATGATTATAACACTATTGTGGTCTAATATTAAATTTAAGTCTGAGCTCCCCAGCAGACACATAACCACACACACACACACCTCTTTCCACCCCACACCCAAGAAAACATGATGATTATACTTCACTGTTACGTTGGCTCTTTCAGTTCCCCAAAAGACCACACTTCCCCCTATACCTTTGTACAACGTGGTAGAGGACACCTTCACCCAACTGGTCAACAATTTCTTCTTTCACTCTACTCAGGATTTCACTATGTTCTAAAGTTAATATATGGCCTATAATTTTTTTTTTAATCGCCACAGGATCTAAATTATGAGAAGTCGAATACTTTATACAAACTACTGATACTTAGCTTAGGTAACTTTGTAAATTTTAAAACTTTTCTTGGAGCTCTTATTATAAATAATACTCTTTTATGTGATGATTTTTAAAATTATAAATTGTGACCTTGCAGGTAGAATAATCCTTCTTTGTAATTCAGCCATGAGATTCTTTAATAGTTGCCTTTATAAATATATCTATGCCATTAACTTCTGTCACCATAAGGCAAAATTTAGTATCTAAGAGAGCACATAGCCAGAGAATAGAGTTATAATATCAGATTGACTAGTGATTTCTTTATAAAGTCAAATAATTAATTTTAAGAAATGAAGAGCAAAAAGCTTCCTCTGCTTTCCTCATCTTGCATTTTCCAGGATGGAGGTAAGCATGACGCTGTTGTTTCCTTCCTTCCAGGCTATTAATTATATTTGCTCCTCTATTATATAGGTTCTCTCTTTATTCTATGTAGGTTCTCTCTTCCATTGTCCCCTTTTTATATAATGTGTCTTCTCTGAAAAATATTTCACTCTTCAGTTGTTGGAATAGTTTTGTGTCTTTTTTTGTTTTGGTTTTTTTGTGTGTGTGGTGTTCTTTGTTTATTCATTTGTTTTTTCACTTTCCCTGCCCCCTCAGCTTACTTAATTTATATGTTCCATAATTGTACATGTCTTTTGTATTTATAACTTACAATCACTGACACTTAAGTGACTTCATACCTTCCACTTTCATCACAGTTATTTTTTCTTAATATTTTCAGATGCTTTCAAAATAAACCTCAAGCAAATGCTGTCATAGATGTTGAGGAAGAGGGATTATCCTAGGAATTTTACCCATATATCTTAAAGCCCTTTAAATTAATATCATAAGTTCATTTAATATGAGAGGAAACATTTCCTTAAACAGTCTAAGTGTTAACGGAGAAGTCGGGATCTTATTCTCAGGTGTATTTGATTCCAGACTCCAGATCTTTTTATTAAAAAAGATTTAGATCCTTAGTCTGAATTATATAACTGAGAGTCACAGATTTTTATCTTCATATCAGGTTTCATGTGTACTATGTTTGCACCTGTCCCATTTATATTCTAACAGGAGATCTATGTAGAGGAATTAAATGTTTTTGCAAAGTTGTACAGTTACATCAGCTTGGACACTTTCGGCTGGGTGGGAAAGTTTTACTTAAAATTCTCAAATGTCTATAGGAATTCTGTGCCTACAAAGAGCCAGTAGATCTTTGCTCTACCTCACAGTAAAGCAGAGCATGACTGACTGGGATTCAGTTTTAGCATATCTACTCCTGAAGTGAGCATGGAAAAGAGTTATTAAAGAAATACCTAGGGGAACCACACCAGGTATTCTGGTGATGCCGCAATTCCCTCAATCCAGCTTATGGACTTCATGATACATTCTATCAAGAGTTTTACAACAATTTATGTGCTATAATATGAATTAACCAGGCCCTTGAGTTAGTAATAAAGGTACTACCAGAGAAATCAAACAGATAGGAGGCAACAGGCACAGGAGACCCTAAAAGTAAATACAGGGGTCTAGTATCTTAATAGCAACCACTAAAGGTCATCAAGGGAGCACTGGGTTTTTATATCTAAACCACATCACAATTGTATTAGTACCATCTGTTTGAAGTACTATCATTTTTCACTATGCAGTAGACTCCTGTATAATAACTCACTTTTTTATTTTCAATGTCTTACAAAACAGCTAGCATATAGTAGTTCAGCAATAAATGTTTGCATCAGTGCATGAATAAGTAAATGAGTGGTAAGCTGCCCTCTCTGGGATGTAGTTCATCTTCTTAACCTGTCCTAGTCTTCATCTGAATTCCTTTTTGCTTATTATTTGAGGCCCAGGCCAAAAGTTTCTTCCTCCCATGAGAAACTTCAGATCTAAACTATGCTAAGTTTTCTCTGAATTTTATTTTTAGTCTCTTCTAAGTTAAATATGGTCTCTAGTATAAGCCTTCAGATTTGTCTATAACACTCACTATGACATTCTTATATATAAACTAGGAGATTCTTTATATTCATATATTTTGACATCAAGTATAATGCTAAGTAATAGCACATGTTCATGGAGTGCTTGATAAAATAATATATTTGAATGAAAAGGTACATACACAAACAGGAACAGAACTTAAAGATCAATGTCAGGAACTGGGAATTCTAAAAGTATTTGTGGAGAGTCTTTCATAAGTTGTCACTTTGGGGAATTTATGGTCCTGGAGTCTTATTTCTTTTCCCCGAAACTTCATATCCAAATGAAGCATAATTATCACCACAATTAAATGCAGAGATATTTGAACTTGCAATGAAGTCCTTCACTGAAGGAAAGGTACAATAACTTTATATTCTGATGGAGTGGAGGTCCAAGTATTCTGTATGTAACTGGAATTATTATTTGACATTTGGATTTTATATTCTGAATGGAAATTATGCTCCAAAATAGAGAGTGAAACAAAAATGAGGTAAATAAATTTCTTTTTAAATCTCTGAAATATGTCCAAGAAAAGGATGACAATTACTTCTAGGAAGGTTAATTGGATGATTGAGGGCAAAGGCTAGAAAGGAGACTACTATTTACTATAGAGTCTTTTGCAACTTTTAAATATTTTATTGTCTATTAACAATGGGTTCAATAATTTACATAATTTGCAAATAAAATTTTATCAAAGACTAGCCAAAGACTCAGATGTAAGTAAACATGTGACATTAAAAAGTTAAAATCCAATCAACATTTACTTTATGCCTTCTGTTTTTCCTATACAAGTATCATTAGAGTATTTTCTTGGGTTAGCTTTTAAAAGCTTTATTATTTCATGCAACTCCTATCAAAACACCCATGACATTTTCCACAGAATTAGAACAAATAATCCTAAAAAGTTTATGTAACCATAAAAGACCCTGTATTGCCAAAGCAATCTTAAGAAAAAAGAACAAAGCTCTAAGAATGATGTTCCCTGACTTCAGACTACACTACAAAGCTACAGTTATTAAAACAGCATGATACTGGCACAAAAACAGACACACAGGTCAATGGAACAGAATAGAGAGCCAAAAGTAAGCCCACTCACCTATAGTCAATTAGTCTACAAGAAAGGAAGCAAGAGTACACAATGGAGAAAAGACAGTCTCTTCAATAAGTGGTGCTGGGAAAACTGGACAGCTACATGTAAAAGAATGAGATTAGAACATTTCCCTACACTATATACAAAAATAAACTCAAAATGGGTTAAAGACCTAAATGTAAACCTGAAACCATAAAACTCCTAGAAGAGAACATAGGCACAGCACTCCTTGATATAAATCCTGGCACTATTTTTGGATCTGTCTCCTCAGGCATAACAATTTAAACAATTTAAAAAAGAAACATATGGCACCTAATTAAACTTAAAATCTTTGGTAGAACAAAGGAAACCATAAACAAAACAAAATAGAACAACCTACTGAATGGGAGAAAATTTATTTTTAAATGATATGGTCAATAAAGGGTTAATATCCAAAATATATGAACAGCTCATGCAACTCAACACACACACACACACAAAAAAAAACCTGAATAAAAAATAGACAGAAGACCTGAACAGACATTTTTCCAAAGAAGATATACAGATGGTCAACAGGCACATGAAAAGACGTTCAACATCGCTAGTCATCAGAGGAATGCAAACCAAAACCACAGTGAGATATCACCTCACAACTGTCAGAATGGCCGTCATCAAAAAGACCACAAACAGCAAATGTTGGTGAGGATGTGGAGAAAAGGGAACACTTGTACAATGTTGATGAGAATGTAAATTGGTGAATCCACTGTGGAAAACAAACAAACAAACAAAACATGTGGGAAAAAATAAAACAAACAAATGTATACAATAAATCAGAAACAGTCACAGATACAGAGGACAAACTAGAGGAGCAAGATAGGGGTAAATGATTAAGACATAGAAACTACTATGTATAAATAGATAAGTAACAAGGATATATTGTATGACACAGGGAAATATAGCCAGTGTTTTGCAATAACTTTAAGTGCAGTATAATCTATAAAAATATTGAATCACTATGTTGTACACCTGAAACTAATATACTTTTGTGAATCAACTATACTTCAATAAAAGTTTTTAAAACATTTATTTAAACTTTTCATCTTTTCAAATTTTTTATCACTTTTATTTCATCCTTTTTTTTCTTTATAAATTTATTTTATTAATTAATTAATTAATTTCTGGCTTCGTTGGATCTTCACTGCCGCATGCAGGCTTTTCTCCTGTTGCGGCTAGTGGGGGTCACTACTTGATGCCTTGTGAGTGCCTCTCACCACAGTGGCTTCTCCAGTTGCAGAGCACGGGCTCTAGGCACACAGGATTCAGTAGTTGTGGCACGCGAGCTCTAGAACGCAGGCTCAGCAGTTGTGGTGCACGGGCTTAGTTGCTCCGCGGCATGTGGAATCTTCCTGGACCAGGGCTCGAACCCCTGTCCCCTGCATTGGCATGTGTATTATTAACCACTGCACCACCAGGGAAGCCCTTTAAAACATTTTTTAAACAGCTTTTTATTTCACTTTTTATATTTAGGACTACAATTTATCTGACATTTATTATTGTGTATGGTGTAAAGGAGAGATTGAGGACATCTTCTTGTTTTATATTGACACCCAAAAATCTATTTGGCTTATTCATTTATCCAGCATTATTTACTAAAAATACCATCCTTTCCCTAATGCACGTCATATATACATATGTATATATATATATATATATATATATATACACATATAGTATATATATATATATATATATATATTTTTTGATATGTGTTAAGTGCCTATATGCGTGAGACTGTTTCAGGATTCCCTATTCTGCTGTACTCTATTTAACTGTCCTTTTGTCCATCCCACATTGCTTTAATTTCTACAGACTCATACTAAGTCTTGGTGTCTGGTAAAGTAAATCCTTTAATATGTGTGTGTATGTGTATCCAGAATATATATCAAAATACGTAAATAATTTATAAAAGCAAATAACTAAAGACAGACAACCAATTTTTAAATTAGACAAAACTCAGAATGGGTACTTCACACACAAGAGATATCGAAATGACTAATAAATGCATAAAAGTGCTAAATGCCATTTTTCATCAAGGAAATGCAACTTAAAATCATGCCCACCCAGTGTGACTAAAATTAATAAAATAAATGACAATACGAACTCTTTGGGAGGATGTGAAATAACTGGAACACTTTCATACTGCTAGGAGGAGGGTAAATTGGTACAACTACTTTGAAAAGTTGTTTGCCTGTAACTTATAGGTTACAAGATTATAATCTTGAACAAATCCATGGGCTATAAATCAGTAATTCCACTCCTGAATACACATGCAATGGAATTACATATATATGAGCACCAAGAAATATATATTAGAATGTTCATAGCAATGCTGATAGTAATAGCCCCAAACTAGAAAGATTGCATGTGATAATTAACAGTTGAATGGACAAATAAATTAATATAAGGGAATGCTAAACTAGCTGGATTGTCCAGTATAGCAGCCACTAGCTACATGAGGCTACTGAGCACTTGAAATCTAGACTAATTAGATTTCAGATGTTCTGTAAGTGTAATACGCAGTGGATTTTGAAAATTTAGTTTAAAAAAATGTAAAATACCTCATTCTTAATTTTATATTGGTTATATTTTAATACAATACCACCTGAATGTATTGGATTAGAAAAGATACATTTTTAAATTTAATTTTGTTTATTTTTATTATTTTGGTGTTATTACTATTCAAAATTACATATGTGGCTTACATTATTCATAATTGGACAGAACTGCTATACAAACATGAAATAAATAAAAATAAACAAAACTATTGACCTCTCAAAAACATAGGTGAATCTCACAGCATAGGAGTGAACCAAAGAAGATCAACAGTACATACTAATACTTCCATCTATATTAAGTTTAAAACAGATCATTAATTTGTGGGATAGTAAACTTTGTTGGGAGAGTAAGCGAGACACCAAAGGCTCAGTTAATGTAAATATTTTTATATGAGTGATAACAATATGGTTGTATTTATTTCATAAAATTTCATCAAGCAAATTTATTACTTCATCTAAATTCTCTTATTGCTAGTTTTAGCCTGTGTGTTACTAATTTATTGATATTTTTTAAAGTCTTATTTTATTCTAATGTTATATATCTACACATATATACACACATATGCATATATATATAGAATACATATAGCATATATATAATATAGATGTGTAACGTTTTAAGGTATAACTAACTTATCCAGTTACAGCTCTTCTTTCTCTGGAATCCTCTGCTGTGCCCCAAACCAAACATGACCAACTTTATTTTCTGAGGAAACCTTTATCCTAATTTTTGTGATAATTATTTTCTTGTTCTTCTTTTCACTTTTATTATTTACTCCTAAACAATATTGTCTAATCAATGTATCTAATAACTGGGAAATAAATCATTTTGTACATCACATATTTCCAGTCCTGTGTCTTCAAAATAAATGGAATAAATAATTGATTTGTCAATGGAATAATCATTATGGATAATTTTCTATAACAGAACACTGCATGATTTATTGCTGAGTGGTATTACACAGTGAAGCTCATCCCATTTGTGTGCATTTATTTATATTAAACAAATTGTGTCAATGTTGCATTAATATAAATTGAAATTAGCAATAGACTAAGTTTTGAAACTTGTCTCCTACAAGCAATAAAAGATAATCATACAAAGCTAAATGAACTATTGAGAATTAAGACCCATTTACCTTTATAAGTGGTATACATTTCTGTTACTTTAAAATTAGTAATATATTTATGCTAGACCAATTGTCTAAAATATATAACTAAAATATAACCAATATTGCTAAAATAGTACCTCAAACTAGTATATTGTTTTTAATACTTAAAACCTTAGGGTGACAAGATGTTTTTTTAAAAAATATACTTCATATACATATACATAGCAAATAAATATTATAGAATCATCATCAAAAAGAGCTACAATTTCAAAATATTTTACATTAGTATAAAATTCTCTGAAAGAATTATATGGAAATATGAGCTCCAGAAGAAAGATTAATGTAAAATTTCCAACTTTAGAAAAGACTATTTTAATGTACTTGAAAGTTGTTTTTGGTGGTTTTTTTGGATACATGTTGGCATTTTTATATCTTGATATAATGAATGGTATGAACATTTTTATTTTGTAATGTCACTATTTGCAATATGCTAAAGTGGTAACATTTATTTGCAACTTTTTAATCTTGGAGAAGTTCATTTTAGATATCACCTTAAAACATGCAAAAAGGTCCATAATTTTCAAAAATATGAAGGGAGATATATGAGCATAAAATCATAAGACCGACTAATCTAATCATGTGAATCAGATACTTAGAAGTAACAATCCTGTTTTCAATTAATCTCTTGCAGTTTTTAATTCCAAAATTGCTGTTTTAAAATTTCAGGAAGTCTTTTTCATATCTTAAGTTTAACTCCTTAAAATTCTTATTAAGTTTGGCTTGAATTAAAGTCAGTTTCTTCTGTCACTTCTACGTATGATGGAAACTACCTATTCTGGACATTTAGCTTGGTCTTCTTTCAGATTACTGAGTCTTCTCAAGTTAGTTGTAAATTTCTTTATCTGCTAAAATTTTGCATTCCTGTGTTTTTCAAGTAATTAGCATTCTCAAACAATGGAAAGGCAGGTAAAGATGACAGAAACACAGTTACAGCCACAGGTATTGAGGGCTGAACAAATAAGCAAACCCTTGATTTCTGTTGAAATTCTGTGATGAAGCTCCATTCAATGCTCCAGCCCACCCAACTTTCTAGTATCTCTTCATCTCCAACCCTGCTAGTGCAAGGGAATGTTGTTCATTAACTGTGCAGACATGGAAGAACATCATCCCATAGGTCCAGTCTGCTTTTATTTTGGCCAAGGTCAACAATTCAGCAGTTACATAGATCTCAGCAGTTACAACTCTTTATTAAGCAAAATCTCAGGCTTTGTTCTAGGCACCAATTGGAGGCAAATCTTCTGGACTGTCATGGAAGCCTACAGTCCCACATAGTACTAAGAAGAAAGCATCATGATATCTGCAGTCTACAGTGAGATCCCTACATAACCTATTGTCAGCGACAAACCAAATGGGACCTGATGGTTCTATCATTTTAAATACTAAATTAGTGGTGATAAGAAACCATGGGTATATGCTCAAGTCTCTATGTAACTTCTTATGCTGTTTTAGCTATACCTCAACTTAAAAAAGTAGGGAATGGGTCTCAGTTTCTTTTATAAAAGTAATATAAGTTTATTATCCAAACTTTAAAAAGGTTATGTACAAGTTAAAAGTACAAACCAATTTAACTATGAATTGAGATAGAAAAATTCTCATTAAAGTATCACAAAATCATTTTCAGCAAAGTATTTAAAAAATAGAACACAAGCTAAAACAAAAATCTGATTGTCTAACTGGAATCACACAAAGCAACGTATTGAATATTTTCCCAGTAGTGAGCTTTACTAACAATTACAAGGTTACAAGAAAAATTGCAGAGAGAAGACATTCCACTGACTCCACAAATTGTCCCTTCCCAAGTTTGACACATGTTTTCTGGACCAGAGAAGTTAGATCTTTAAATGAGGATGGTAGGTCACCCCACACAGCAGAGATATTTAAGTTATTAAATATCCTCTTTTGTTAATCCCAGATAGTTATTACATGGTATTCTTCAGGGAGTCATATTTCATAAACTTACATATTGTAGGTTTGTTTATCATGAAAAATCCAAAACAAGAAAATCATTGCTCAAACCATTCCATAGATAGGGATATTCTCCTAACAAACTTCACTGCTCTATTTGTCCAGAGGTTCAGTTATCATTTTTGTAGGACTATCAAACTGTGACACTTGTCTTCTTTCTTTCTTTCCCAAGAGCACCCAGACCAAAATAATTGAAGAAGTGGATCACAGCACAGCTGTTTTAAAACCGTCTTTTCCATTTCACCCTCTGATGTCAGTAAATACCTTATTTCCTTTATCACCTTTCAATTTTTGACTTCGATCATTTTTATGCAACACCTTATATTAAGAATTAGCTCCCAATACCTCAATGTCCACCATGATATGGAACATCCAATGGAGGAAGAAAAATTTCCTCTACAGTGAATTTGGCCAACATATTTTCTCAGGTCTATATTGTAACACACTTGCTTCTTTTTCTCTGTCATCCACTGTTATGTGGACTATTTTATTAGCCTTAATGAAGACATTTAATTGAATGTATATTTTTTTCTAAAGTTAAATTTATTTTCTTCCCCAGCCACTTCATTTTGGGGACTTTGACTCAGCTTCCCAAAATACTTTCTCATACTGGAAAATGACTGCTTATGACAAATGGACTTGCAAATGCTTTGTTATACCATATAGCACTGGTAGAGATATTAAAGTAGTGTGTGACATAGAAGACATCAATTCAAATTACAGTAAAATCCCCTAAGAAATTACATTTTCTTATGCTCTACACAGTCCCAGTGATTAAGGTAGTGATGATAGACCACTGTCCAGTAAAATCTGGGTTGCATCTGCTACATGAATGTACGAAATAATTTGACTCTTTTTGATGTTTGACCAGAAAACTTTTAAAGCCCATCTCTCCCCTTTTCCATTTTGTCCCATACCTGGAAAACTTTATAATGAAGTGCATGTGTTCTGTTAACAGGGAAGCGCAGATAATACAAACTGCTATGAGGAAACCCTTATCCTAGCTGCAGCCTGTAACCACAGTCAATAGATACTAAGTTATTGGAGATGTCTTCAGTGAAGAAGGGATGAGGTATGGACTTTATAGCAAGCTCCAGTAAGATATATATATATGTATAAACTAAGCAGGGCCCTGGCATTCAGAGCAAAGTCATGTGATCAGCAGGCATGTGTCATTCGAAAAATATTGCCTTATTTGTTACTGGTCCTGGAAAAGATATGTGACTTGACCATGGAACATGGAATCATCTAGTATATGGAACTATCAATCATGAACTGGCTTCTGTTAGATGTAACAAGTTAAAAAGTTGAGCAGATTCAGCTGCAAACCATTGGAATTTGAAAATTACACTTCCAGAGCCAAGCAAGAGCATCACCAACATATAGGTCCAGGTAGCCTAGAAATTCAAAAAGATTGTACGATCAGGGATAATGAGTTCTGGATTAAAGATATGTGGGTGGATATTTGAGAGTAGGCACAAAGTGTGAGAATCTTTGTCTTGCATACTAATGCTCACCAGAAAATATAAAATAGTTTGCAAGTTGATGTTAGCAAGATTTTTTTTTGGTTTGCTTTTTCTTTAGATTTTTTTTTTAAATTTAAGTATAGTTGATTTACAATGTTGTGTTAGTTTCAGGTATACAACAAAGTGATTCAAAGTGATTCAGTTATATATATATGTATATATATATATATAATCTATATCATATATATAATATATATATTCTTTTTCAGATTCTTTTCCATTATAGGTTATTACAGGATATTAAATATAGTTCCTTCTGCTATACAGTAACTCCTTGTTGTTTATCTATGTTATACATAGTAGTGTGTATCTGTTAATCATAATTTACCCCTCCCTCCTTTCCTCTTTGGTAACCATAAGTTTGTTTTCTATGTCTGTGAGTCTCTGTGAGTCTTTTTCTGTCTTATAAGTAAGTTATTTTGTATCATGTTTTTTTAGATTCCACATATAAATGAGATCATATGATATTTGTCTTTGATTTATTTCTTTTAATATGATAATCTCTAGGTCCATCCACATTGCTGCAAATGGCATTATTTTATTCTTTTTTATGGCTGAGTAATATTTTATTGTATATATATATATATATATATATATATATATATATATATATATATATATATATATATATATATATATATATACATACCACCTCTTCTTTATCCATTCATCTGTCACTGTACATTTAGGTTGCTTCTATGTCTTGGCTATTGTAAATAGTGCTGCAATGAACATTAGGGTGCATGTATCTTCTCAAATTAGTTTTCTCTGGATGTATGTCCAGGAGTGGGATTGATGGATCATATGGTAACTCTATTTTAATTTCTTTAAGGAACCTCTATACTGTTCTCCATAGTGGCTTCACGGATTTACATTCCCACCAACAGTGTAGAAGAGTTCCCTTTTCTGCACAACCTTTTCTGTATTTACTATTTGTAGAGTTTTTGACAATGGCCATTCTGACATGATAACTTTTAGTTTTGATTTCCATTTCTCTAATTATTAGTAATGTTGAGCATCTTCTCATGTTGTAGTTGGCCATCTGTATATCTTCCTTGGAGAAATGTCTATTTAGGTCTTTGGCCCATTTTTTGATTACTTTTTGTTTGTTTGTTTGTTTTTTGATATTGAGCTGTATGAACTGTTTGTATATTTGGAAATTAATCCCTTTTTGGTCACATCATTTGCAAATATTTTCTTTCATTCTGTAGGTCTTTTTGTTTTGTTTATAGGATGTTAGCAAGTTTTTATTAAGAACCACTGTACTGGTGCCATGATGGTCACACAACTGAAGAAGTCATACTTGCCTAAGTTAAGCTATAGATGGAACCAATAGCACGCATTCTCACTTATCATGGCCCAGCAAGCTTGAATATCCAAATTTCCAATAATAAGAAGAAGTCAGAGTTCCTAATATGGGGTTGTTATTCCAGGAAATCAATTTACTATCTGGTGGCAAGTTGACTACATTGGCCTCCTTTTAACCTGGAAGGAGTAATGGTTTATTTACCCAAGAATAGACACACTCTTTAAGTTTCTATCAATATTTACTTTTTTCCCCACAGAGTTCAGGTAGGGACTTATGGTTTATAAAATCCATATATCACGATAGAATCTCTAACCAGAGAACCAACTTTATAGTGTGGGAGTAGACTCTGACCATAGGCTTTATTTACAGTTGTATTAAAATCACACTCCTCAGAAACTGTTTGGCTCAATAGAGTGTTAGAATGACATGATGAAAACAGCTGATTCAGACAACCTGATTTATACTGCAGTAGGGAATCAGAGTGCTCAGATGACTGATGGGATAAGTCTACCCTACGTGTAGTGAAACAATCTGATTATATATACAGTGAATGCCCCTTGATTACTATTTTGGCATGCTCTTGAATATACTTTTCCAATTTATGTGTTAGTTGTGTTGTGTGTTGTGTTGCCCCCTTCCAATTTGAATGTCTATTTTGCATCACAAAAGGTGGCCATAATTCAGGCTTCATAAACATCTGATATCCTGTGGCAGTAAGAATGGTGCAACCAACTGTCAGTAATAAGGTACCTCTTTGTCTTTCAAATGGGTTTTCTTTTTTCCCATGGAAATTTTCTTCCTTTATTTTAGTGCCTTATTAATCAGGTTATAATTTATAAACAATTTTATAATTTAATTAATTTATTTTTAATAGATCTTTATTGGAGTAGGATAAAGAATAAAGAATCAGAGGCTGTAACAGGATCTCATGGGACACGAAAAGTGGAAGCTGTATGAAAATTGGAAATGTTTCCAAAAAGAGGTGAGTTTTTATAAGTGAGTAAGTTAACTAGTTTTCCAAACTTTCTTTCTGACATTTTGCTTGCTTCACAATGTTTAGAGCTTCAGCCTGAAGACAAAAATGAATTAAGAAAAACAGTCACGAAAATCACACACACAAAACAAAAACCTTAGCTACAAAGTACTTTATCGTTTTTTTCTTTTTCTCAACAATTCATATCTTTAGTTACCTGGTTTCCTTTCTGAATTTATTTTATTCTTCTTTGTATTAAATTGTGCATTTTCTATCATTAAATACATGACATCTATTTTTGAAAACTCAAAGTAAGTCTTAAAGAAGTGGTGTATTACCCCTATGGAGGTTTACTGTATATTCTATTAATTACCTATGATTAGCTAAATACTCTTTAGTATTGTTTCCCGGTGAATGCTGTGGAATAGCTTGAAAAATGTTTTAAAAATTCTGATATGAAATGTGACAAAACAGGAAATCTTACCTATTAATGGTATGAAAGAAAATACTCTGAAAAGAGTCTCAGGACTATTGTTCTGACACTCACTCTGTATATGTACACATTAATCTAAAACACTTTGATTGCTACAGTGCACAAACACTTTTTTTTAACTTCTTATTGAGATAGAATGATTGTGTTGATTTAGTGAAATTAATTTAATAGGAGCCTTTTCTCCATACAGGCTTTCTTTCCTAGGACAAATCTTGTTTTGTCTAACCCAATTGGCCTATGAATCAAAATGAATTGTGTATAAAAGCTTATACACTTAGAATACTCCTTTTAAACAAATTTATCTGGGAAAAAATAGAAAATGTGAAGTGCTAAAAGTACAAAACAATTTGTACTACTCTAATAAACTATTTCACAGCACCTATTTCAATAAAGAAAGGAAAATGCAAACAAGATAGCACATCTTTTTGTAGAGAGAAAACTTTGTAGCATTTTCTACCTGGAGACATGAACTCAAGTGCAATATTGTTTTTCATTACTATTTTAAATGAAATTATATCAAATAAAATAGTATAAAAACCTCTGCTTCTTGTAATAAAATCTTTATTTAAAAATAGACTTGTTGACAGAGTTTAATGTAAGTTCAAAGACTTATCTATACAAATTCTAACTTTTCCACATTTATATTTTTTCAAAAGCAGGCTATGTTAAATCTACTTTCATGAAGAATGAATATATGTTTTTTTGGAACATCTTGCAGAAAAGTAATATGTTAATACAGTAATACAAGCAAGTAAAATACTGAGGAAACCCTTCAGTCATTTAAATAACAATGATTTCCACACACAGCAAAGAGATGATAGAAGAGTATAATTCACCTGCTGTCTATCATTGTATTTTTCATCAACACTTCCAAAGAAATGGAGATATTTGATTACATTCTATTGTGTTTTAGAAATATAAGAGAATATCAGCACAATAAAGGAACAATATGAACTTGTGTTCCTGGTTTATTGTGTATAAAACTGACATCACATGGTCATTAATATAATCATAGGCAGAAGCTGATAGTCTGTTAAATTGGACTCTTTCAGGTATAATGGTTGACACACTAAAAGTGTAATACATTCTTTTTTTCAGACCTATCTGAAGATATATTTTTTGGATATGGGATACTGTTTATGATTATTATTACTAAATCTAAAGTGGTTCTAAATTTAAATTCTTTTAATATTTGTGCTCACCTAATATACCCAGTAATACTTACTCTATGTATTAGTTTCCAAAGGCTGTCATAACAAAGTAACATAAGCTAGGTGGCTTAAAATAACAGAAATTTATTCTCACAGTTCTGGAAGTGAGAAGTCTGAGAAAGGTCATGCTCCCTCTGCAACGCTGGATAGAATTCTTCCTCTCCTCTTCCTAGCTGCTGGCAGAGGTCATCAATCATTGGCATTTCATGGCTTGAGATGCATTACCCCAATCTCTGCCTCTGCCATCATATGGTGCTCTTCCTGTGAGTCTCTTCACGTGGCATTCTCCTTTTCTCGTAAGGAACCAGACATATTGGATTAGGACCCACCCTAATTATTTCATCTTAAATTGATTACATCTACAAAGATTCTATTTTCATATAAGTTTACATTCACAGGTACTTGGAATTAGGACATCAAAAAATCTTTATGGGGAGGCACAATTTAACACTTATTTTTAATTAATTAATTAATTAATTTGTTTATTATTTTGGTTGCATTGGGTCTTCGTTGCTGCACGTGGGCTTTCTCTACTGTTCTCTATGGTGGCTGTGTCAATTTACATTCCAACCAACAGTGCAAGAGGGTTCCCTTTTCTCCACACCCTCTCCAGCATTTATTTTTTGTAGATTATTTGATGATGGCCATTCTAACTGGCGTGAGTGATACCTCATTGTAGTTTTGATTTGTATTTCTCTCATGATTAGAGATGTTGAGCATCCTTTCATGTGTTTGTTGGCAATCTGTATGTCTTCTTTGGAGAAAAGTCTATTTAGGTCTTCTGCCCATTTTTGGATTGGGTTGTTTGTTTTTTTTAATATTGAGATGCATGTGCTGCTTGTACATTTTGGAGATTAATCTTTTGTCAGTTGCTTCATTTGCAAATATTTTCTCACATTCTAAGGATTCTCTTTCATTTTGTTTATGGTTTTCTTTGCTGTTCAAAACCTTTTAAGTTTCATTAGGTCCCATTTGTTTATCTTTGTTTTTATTTCCATTTCTCTAGGAGGTAGGTCACAAAGGATATAGCTGTGATTTATGTCATAGAGTATTCTGCCTGTTTTCCGCTAAGAGTTTTGCCATGTCTGGCCTTACACTTGGGTCTTTAATGGATTCTGAGTTTATTTTTGTGTATGGTTTTAGGATGTTTTCTAATTTCATTCTTTTACATGTAGCTGTCCAGTTTTCCCAGCACCACTTATTGAAGAGGCTGTCTTTTCTCCACTGTATATTCTTGTCTCCTTTATCAAAGATAAGGTGAACATATGTCCGTGGGTTTATTTCTGGGCTTTCTATCCTGTTCCATTGATCGATATTTTGTTTTTGTGCCAGTATCATGCTATCTTCATTATTGTAGCTCTGTAGTATAGTCTGAAGTCAGGGAGGCTGATTCCTCCAGCTCCATTTTTCTTTCTCAAAATTGCTTTTGCTATTTGGTGCCTCTTGTGTTTCCATACAAATTGTGAAAATTTTGTTCTAGTTCTGTGAAAAATGCCATTGGTAGTTTGATAGGGATTGCATTGAAACTGTAGATTGCTTTGGGTAGTATAGTCATTTTCACAATATTGATTCTTCCAATCCAAGAACATGGTATATCTCTCCATCTGTTCGTATCATCTTTAATTTATTTCATCAGTGTCTTATAGTTTTCTGCAAAGAGGTCTTTTGTCTCCTTATGTAGGTTTATTCCTAGGTATTTTCTAGGTATTTTATTCTTTTTGTTGCAGTGGTAAATGGGAGTGTTTCCTTAATTTCTCTTTTAGATTGTTCATCATTAATGTATAGTAATGAAAGAGATTTCTGTACATTAATTTTGTACCCTGCTACTCTACCAAATTCATTGATTAGCTCTAGTAGTTTTCTGGTAGCATCTTTAGGATTCTCTATGTATAATATCATGTCCTCTGCAAACAGTGACAGCTTTATTTCTTCCTTTCTGATTTGGATTCCTTTTATTTCTTTTTCTTCTCTGATTGCTGTGGCTAAAACTTCCAAAGCTATGTTGAATAATAATGGTGAGGGTGGGCAACCTTGTCTTGTTCCTGATCTTAGAGGAAATGGTTTCATTTTTTCACCATTGAGAACAATGTTGGCTGTGGGTTTGTCATATATGGCCTTTGTTATGTTGAGTTAGGTTCCCTCTATGCCTACTTTCTGGAGAGTTTTTATCATAAACAGGTGTTTAATTTTGTCAAAAGGTTTGTCTGTATCTTTTGAGATGATCATATGCTTTTTTGTCCTTAAATTTGTTAATATTGTGTATCACATTGTTTGATTTGTGTATATTGAAGAATCCTTGCATTCCTGGGATAAACCCCACTTGATCATGGTGTATGATCCTTTTAATGTGCTGTTGGATTCTGTTTGCTAGTATTTTGTTGAGGATTTTGCATCTATGTTCATCAGTGATATTGGCCTGTATTTTTCTTTTTTTGTGACATCTTTGTCTCATTTTGGTATCAGGGTGATGTTGGCCTTGTAGAAAGTGTTTGGGAGTGTTCTTCCCTCTGCTATATTTTGGAAGAGTTTGAGAAGGATGGGTGTTAGCTCTTCTCTAGATATTTAATAGGATTCACCTCTGAAGCCATTTGGTCCTGGGCTTTTACTTTTTGGAGGATTTTTAATCACAGTTCAATTTAAGTGCTTGTGATTAGTCTGTTTATATTTTCTATTTCTTCCTAGTTCAGTCTTGGAAGGTTGTGCTTTTCTATGAATTTGTCCATTTCTTCCAGGTTGTCCATTTTATTAGCATATAGTTGCTTGCAGTAATCTCTCAGGATCCTTTGTATTTCTGCAGTGTCAGTTGTTACTTCTCCTTTTTCATATCTAATTCTGTTGGTTTGAGTCTTCTCTCTTTAATTCATGATGAGTCTTGCTAGTGGTTTATCAATTTTGTTTATCTTCTCAAAGCACCAGCTTTTAGCTGTATTGATCTTTGCTATCGTTTCCTTTATTTCCTTTTCATTTATTTCTGATCAGATTTTTATGATTTCTTTCCTTCTGCTAACTTTGTGGGTTTTTCTTGTTCTTTCTCTAATTGCTTTAAATGTAACGTTAGGTTGTTTATTTAAGATGTTTCTTGAGATAGGATTGTATTGCTATAAAATTCCCTCTTACAACAGTTTTTGCTGCATCCCATAGGTTTTGGTTCATCTTGTTTTCATTGTCATTTGTTTTTAGTTTTTTTTTTGTTTCCTCTTTGATTTCTTCAGTGATCTCTTGGTTATTTAGTAGTGTATTGTTTAGCCTTCATGTGTTTTCAGTTTTTACAATTTTTTTCCTGTAATTTATATCTAGTCTCACAGCATTGGGGTAGGAAAAGATACCTGATATGATTTCAATATTCTTAAATTTACCAAAGCTCAATTTGTGACACAGGATATGATATATCCTGGAGAATGTTCCATGAGCACTTGAGAAGAAATTGTATTCTGTTGTTTTCAGATGAAATGTCCCTTAAATATCAATTAAGTCCATCTTGTTTAAGGCATCCTTTAAAGCTTGTGTTTCCTTATTTATTTTCATTTTGGTTGATCTGTCCATTGGTGAAAGTGGGGTGTTAAAGTCCCCTACTATGATTGTGTTACTGTCGATTTCCCCTTTTATTGCTGTTAGTATTTGCCTTATGTATTGAAGTGCTCCTTTGTTGGGTGCATAAATATTTACAATTGTTATATCTTCTTCTTGGATTGATCCCTTGATCATTATGTAGTGTCCTTCTTTTTCTCTTCTAATAGTCGTTATTTTAGAGTCTATTTTGTCTGATATGAGAATTCCTACTGCAGCTTTCTTTTGATTTCCATTTGCAGGGAATATCTTTTTCCATCCCCTCTATTTCAGTCTGTATGTGTCCCTAGGTCTGAAGTGGGTCTCTTTTAGCCAGCATGTATACAGGCCTTCTTTTTGTATCCATTTACCCAGGATATGTCTTTTGGTTTGATCATTTAATCTATGTACATGTAAGGTAATTACCAATATGTATGTTCCTATTACCATTTTATTTGTTGTTTTGTATTTGCTGTTGTATGTCTTTGCCTTCTCTCGTGTTTCCAGCCTAGAGAAGTTCCTTTCGCATTTGTTGTAAGGCTGGTTTGGTTGTGCTAATTCTCTTAGCATTTGCTTTTCTGTAAATGTTTTATTTTCTCTGTCAAATCTGAATGAGATCCTTGCTTGGTAGAGTAATCTTGGTTGTAGTTTTTTCCCTTTCATCACTTTAAATATGCTCTGCCACAACCTTCTGGCTTTCACAGTTTCTGCTGAAAAATCAGCTGTTATCCTTATCAGGATTCCCTTGTATGTTATTTGTTGCTTTTCCCTTGCTGCTTTTAATATTTTTTCTTTGTATTTAATTTTTGAAAATTTGATTAGAATGTGAGTCAGCATGTTTCTCTTTGGGCTTATCCTGTATGGGACTCTCTTTGTTTCCTGGACTTGATTGACTATTTCTTTTCCTGTGTTAGGGAAGTTTTTGACTATAATCTCTTCAAATATTTTCTCTGACTCCTTTCTTTTTCTCTTCTTCTGGGACTCATATAATCCAAATGTGGTACATTTAATGTTGTTCCAGAGGTCTCTGAGACTGTTCTCAGTTCTTTTCATTCTTTTTTCTTTATTCTGCTCCCTGGAACTTATTTCCACCATTTTATCTTCCAGGTCACTTATCTGTTCTTCTGCCTCAGTTATTCTGCTATTGATTCTTTCTAGAGTATTTTTAATTTCAGTAATTGTGTTGCTCCTCACTGTTTGTTTGCTCTTTAGTTCATCTAGATTCTTGTTAAATGTTTCTTTTATTTTCTCCATTCTGTTTCCGAGATTTTGGAACATCTTTACTATCATTACTCTGAATTTTTTTCAGGTAGCTTGCCTATTTTGTCTTCATTTATATGGTCTTGTAGGTTTTTACCTTGCTCCTTTGTCTGTAACATATATTTTTCTCTTTTTTTTTTTTTTTGATGGGTGTTGCTGAATTCGTCTTACCACCAATTCCAAACTGGTTGTTTAGCCTGAGATGTCCAGCACTGGAGTTTACAAGCAGTTGGACAGAGCTGGGTCTTGGTGCTGAGATAACAACCTCTGGGAGGCAGCACTCTGATTAATTTCCCCTGGGGTCTGAGGTTCCCTGTTAGTCCAGTGGTTTAGACTTAGAGCTCCCACCACAGGAGCTCAGGCCCAACCTCCAACCTGGGAACCAAGATCCTGCAAGCTTCATGGCATGAGGAAAAAAAAAAAAAAAGAATGAAAGAAAAAAAAAGAGCAGTACAATATCAAAGGATAAAAAACAAAATAAATTTAGAAATATAAAACATATATTAGGAAAAATAAACCTATAATTGAAACAACTTCAACAAGGTAAAATAAAACCACAACAGAAAAAAGAAAAATAAATAAAAGGTGGGAGGCAGAACAAGCCAAAAGGAGAGAACGATAACAAAGTATAAAGAATAAAATAAAATTAGAAAAATAAAAGATTTATTAGGAAAAATGAAAATATAAAAGTATCAACAAAAATGAATCACAAGGTAAGAGAGAACTGCAATCTAAAGGAGGAAAACAAACAAACAAACAAACAAACCCTTGGCTATGCAGGCAGAGTTTAGGCAGTGGTGGAACTTTGGTAGGGGTGGGGTTTAGCATGGGGCAGGACCTAAGATAGATATTAGTTTTACTTTCATTTGACTATAGAAAGAAATCAACCCACCAACAGATAAATAAATGTGACTGTGTGTATACTGGATTTCAGTATGTTCTGTGAGTCTTTCCAGGGAATTTTCAAACTTCGATAGTTAGGAAAACTGTTGTCTTTCCATTAGTGTCAGAACTCTTGGGTACACCTTAGCAGTCTGAAGGACTGTTCCCTTGCCTTGTATTTCGGTGAATTCTAGGTAACAGCCCACATAAAAAATTCAATTTGCTGAACTATATTATTTATAGAAATTTTACACTGGAGTAAAATGGCAATTCCTAAGGTAACAATGGAAGTAATGCTGGTATGAAAATTTCCTTAAATAACTGCATCATAAGTACAAAATAATATGTATTTTATAAGGCTGTAGGTTCCTCTTAAATAAATAGATCTGTTAAGCTAATAAAACATTGGCACAATAAGCCAATCTATTTAACAGCTTTCTGGTGTGTTTTGCTAAATTTGCAATCACATGGCTAGGAGTTTCTAAAACCTAATGATTTGTACCATCATCAGGGATATTTAAATTTTATTATTTTTATTAAATACAACTCTCCAAATGTGACTCTTTTTGAAAACTTTTTTTGTTTTGAGGCAAAATTTGGACCACAGAGTTTAGCTATTCAAGTCTCATTTAGAGCCTGAGAATTGGTCATTTCTATACCATTCTCATAAACTTGCCAGTTTGGATATTTGAGTAAGAAATTTGTTTTCCACTAAATAGAAGATTTTGATCTCACAGATTTCAACGAATTAGTTCCATTTGTTATGATACAGTTATAAACTTGCAGTTAATTTCCTACATTGATATTAGACTTTTGTTCAAAATCATGTTAATTGTAATGTAATGCATTTTGGCAATTAATGGCTTTTGTGTGACTTCTGCCAAGAGTCTCAAATGGAAGAGAAAAGCAATTTTGTACATTCTGCTTCTGTTTTTGTTTTCCAAAATAACTGATTTTTGAAAGATAATACTTTCAGTAAAGGGCAATTTTAGGGTTTCCTTAGAAATGCAGCATGCAAATTAGCAGCCACGTGCTATTGTAGGAAATATTTAAGGACAATAATTTGCAACAATATCCTGAATTAATTTATAATCAATTACTTTTTTATTTATCATTAACCTCTGAAAATGAGTTTACAAATGCCCCATTGTATCTTTCAAGGATCTGCAAAAGAAGAATCATATTAAATATCAGTAAGCCTTTGGTCTATTTAATTCACTTCATAATGAGAGTTGGCTTTGACATATTTGCTGGATTTAAACTGGTCTACGAAATTCCTGTTGGACTGTTGCTCTTTCTCTCATGCTTTGTTTAGCAGACGTGAGAGGGTATTAAATCATAATTATCCTTGGTTTCTATTTTTATATTCTCTAACCATGGGAAGTTCTATTAGAATAGGCTTCCTTCTCTTTAATGTTATATTTTTTCCGAAAAACATGATTAGAATTTGTTAAATCTTAGGATATTTTGGTTATACATGGTAGAGTAAAAACATGTGCAAATCTCCTTTAATAATTATACTTAAATGACAAGAAGAAGAAAAAAAGAAATATATAAACTCAGAAGATCAATGAGTCTAGTATAAGAGGGAAAAGGAAACAAAAGAAGTCAATATTTTTTTTAATAATAGGAAAGTAAACAAATGATTTGTGCACCAAAAACGTTAAAGCTGCTTTATATTATTTTCTCTGACCTCAAAGTTGCCTGAGGTGCTTGGTTTCTTGAAATTAGCAACTCTTAAGAAATTTATAGGACTAACTGATCAAGATAAATACGAGTTTTGCTGAAGTTGTTATGTTCCAAACATGATTTTTTTTAACTGAATAACCTATAATTAATGAAAAATCCATGGATGTGCTTGCACTAGAGGATGGTAACGAGTCACCTAAACCTGAAGAAGATACATGGATATGTGATTAAAATATACATAAATGTTGAAGAGATTCAAGAATTGACAGTTTTCCTGAACCAGGTTTTTCTACACCACTCCAGCTTATCTCCCAAAAGCATGTATACCAAATTCAGAATAATTTTGATACCTCAGAATGTGCACTGAGGAAGAGTCAGGGGGCCTCCAATATGTTATGCTGTTTTTAATGTCAATTTGAACATAAGATCACTGCTTCTAGTTGAGCAGATGTAACTAGAAACCAGCTCAGCAGGGAAAGATACAACATAAAGCCTGGCAGAAAAGGGAAAAAAAGGCAAAAGGAAAACAATTTGCTACAAGACAATGGATAGTCTGAGGACCAGTATAATAAGACACATTGAAAGCAGATATGAAGGTTCTGATCTGTGGTGCTAAAATTAGAAAGACAGTAAGAATTTATATAGAGAGAAGCTCTATCCCCATGTGTCCTCTTTTACCCCACACAGCAAGGCAATTTCTCCTTCTTTATACTGTATCTCCATTCTCAGAATAGAAGCTGCTCTTCTGAGAAAATGGAACCGGTAAGTACCTACACATTGAGACCTCAGGCACAATAAAAACCAAAAATGTGATTGAGGACTTAAGGAATTCAACTGAAACCTGTCTATTGAGCAGGAAAACTCTCTAGCTACTCATCTCCACTTGTTCCAGAGCTCATCCACCCAGAGCATACAACCACACTCCTACTTTCATCACATACATAAGAAAAATACAAAAAAGATTTAATAGAAAAAAACTGGTCCCAAAGGTAATATATGCATCATGCTAGCATTTCGTTCATGAATGAAGCACATTTGATACAGACTACTACATTTTCAAGTCCTCTAGTTGACAATTTTTGCCCTTGCTCTTAGAGTTTACAAAGAGTTGATTCTGCAGCATAAATAGATTTCCTAGTCTCCAGATATTTGACTAAGAATTAAAATATGAAAGGGAAACCAATGCAATGTACAAATATCTTGAGAAAATTGGAGAAGACTGAGTTAATACAGTCAAAAATTCCAATACAGGAGAAAATTTCAAAACAAGGCAAGAATGATAATTAACTAATATCTTCCACTAAAAAATGAAAGTTATTCCACCCCCAAAACCAAAACAGGATCTAAAGACCATACCAGAAAAAAAAGAAGTAATAGCTTTAACATTAGAAATGAGATAAGAGAAATAAATAAAATGGCTGAAATCTACCAGAAATAAGAACAAAATATAAAAATATAAATAAAAACAGAAAATGATAAAATAGTAAATGATTAATACAGGAGATTCATTATAAGACTATTCAGAGTTCTGGAAGAAAAAAAAAAAAGATAAAGAAAATCCTCAAATAGAAGAAGAACATTGCCCTTAATTGAAGGACATCATCTCCAGATTATAAAGGCTGAACAGGTGGCCTGGGCAATCCCCCCTTCCTTTACCAAACATTCCTGAACACTCATACACTAACGTATATCTATGAAATTATGAAATACTAGAAATAAGGAGGAAATACTTAATTATTTGAGAAAAGATAAAAACATAAACAAAACAACATAGACAACTAAAAAACCACACAGAACAATCAGCAAAAAGAAATGCCTGTACCTTCCAAAGGATAACATCAAAGGATTAAATACAAAAGACAGATGTATTCTGAATCTGGAAGGAAATTGATTTCCAGCCTAAATATCTAATAAAACCTCACTTTTAATCCAAGATCAAGGAGATTAAAGGTATTTTGAGATATGAGAGGCATAAGAAACTAACATTTCCTGCATTTGGGAAACTGGTAGAAAATATGCTTCATCAAAATGAAGAAGCAAATAAGGAAGGCGAAGGTAGGATCTAAAAGGAGATGAAGAATTCAGATTGGAACAGGAAGGAAAGATAGCTTTACATAAGACCAGGGTAGCAGATGTTCCAGATTGGAAGAAGAGGGCACTAGAAGGACTTTCCACAGTTAGGGATTGAAAGTGATAAATTATCCATGGAACTGAACATGTAGAAAACAGCATGGGGAAGTGTTTAAGAACTTTACATGTAATAATTATAGAAACATATGAAACTGAAAATAAAATAGCAATTATTTACTTGAAAAAAAAGATGTAATAGAATAGAACATTCATAAGCACATCACTTGTACATATTCATAAGTTCATTCCAAGGTCTGTTTTGCACAGAAGCCTAGAACTACATTTTACAGAATCTCTTTACACATATAAAGGGAAAGGAGAGGCCTTAATATCAGGACAGGATTGAAGTCTACCAGCTTTCAAGTGAGGTACTAGTAAATCACCAGTCCTCTAACTGAAGACTGAAGTAGTCCTGTGAGCTAGCAAGCAAGGGCTCTCTGTCCAACCACATAGAAGCCCATACTATGGGACCTGCTTTTGAGAAAAGAAAGAGCTTTATTGCAAGGTCAATAGGCACAGAGATAGGAGGTTGAGCTCAAATTCGTCTTCCTGATCTGGGGCTCAGGGTGAAATTTAGGGGTTAGGAGAATTTCAGACTTGGAAGCTGATTGGCTAGTGTCATTACATATACACTAATCAAGCAACACATGCTGCTTGAAGCTGGATTTTCCTTATTGAAGTACTTCTGGCTATGTAAAGGACTCCATGGCAACTTTTCTATTCTTTGAGTCCCATAGACTGAAGATTCTTGGTTCCAGGGTCATCTGGAGACATGGGTTCCTGTCCTGCGGAAGTGCAGTGCTGTCCCTGTAAAGTAACTCCAGGTTGGATTAATCAGCAACCTGTTTTAAGGAAGCAAAACCAGTTTAAACTGGTCAATGTTTTACATGCTGTATCAGTCAGATGGCAGCTTTCCAGAGGTGCTTGAGATTTTCAGTGGCCTTGCAAAAAGCCCTTGAATATTATTCACTTTCCTGTTGCAGGACAAGATATTTTGGGTCCCTTTCCAATCTGTTGGTCTTCAGGCTAACAATTAAATAAGCCTCTGATTCCCTGTATTAAAACATTTATATGGAATATGTAGACTGGATTCTGTTTTCTTGACCAAATAAAAGGTATATATGCGAGATGGACATAAATTTGATGTGAAACTGCTAAAAGCATCATATCTGGGGGAGAAAGAATCTTTCCTTCTGAAAGAACACTGTTGTTTAATAACTATTAAGAATTATTTGACTTGTTAAGCTATATGCATACATCATTGCATACCAGTATTGACTTTAAAAGAATGGCTGAGCTTTAACCTGGGCAAGGCTTTGGGTTTGGGGGCTAAGCGATTACAGTCGTAGAGGCTGTCATATCAGGGGTGCCAAGTCCATTGTTTCAGGATTATAAAGTACCCTCCTCCAGAAATGAGCTGTGCACAATGTTAACAGTTTTCACTGAAAGATCTGTTTGACTTTTAGTCATGCATTTTATACTCAAGGTTGACTATGCGGGCCAAGTCCAAATATTTGTTTGAAAAAAAGATGATTTTTCATGTAATTTCCATTACTTTTGATTGTACAGTGTCCTTACTATGTGATTTGTTTAGAAAGAAATATTTCTTCTTGTAAAAGCACACCAATAATATTTCCCCTTAACATGGTGGTATTAACAGATTTTTGTTTTTCACTGAAGTTGATGGGAATATTCTACCCCAGCTTCTAGTGAATTAAAAAAAAAAAAGCCTAAACAACTTATGACTGAAGCCTCAGCTATACAAATAGGGGAAGACAAGCCCTTAGAACTTGTGGGGTTATTTGCATGCAGCTTATGTTGTAATTCTTAGCAATACATTTGACTCTTTGCACTCTCTGATGGTTGTAAATTTTATTTCTGCTGACAGCAAAAGTAAATTGCTTTGAAAATTATAACAGGGATTGTTGAAAAAGTTTAACAGGTTTTCTTACCCTACTTCTGCAGTCTCTGTCTTTCTTTTTAAATAAATAAAAAGGAAAAGTCAGAGACAATCTTGGTAGTGGAAAAATGAGGTATTGGTATAAGCAGTATTGCTCTTTTATATGAGGATAAATTCTATCAGTATTTCTTCTTCTTTTGCATTATGGGAATTTTAAGCAAATTTTATAAAGAGTGTATAGATCACCCTTTCCTCACTAATCCCTGCCATTTTGAAAGTCTGCTCTGGAGTATTAAAATTATGTGAAATTCCACTACAAAAATACAAAAAACACCAGTGATTGTAATACTGACAACTTCAGTTTCTGTTTGAAATTTTTCCAGCATAAAATGATTTCCAGCATAAAATGATTTCCAGCATATACGTCCTTCCTTTCTTTGCATCTCTGATAACTTGCCTTACACTTGTAGGTAGCATCAGCCATATATTCGTCCCTAAACTCAATCTTGATTTGATTGAGATGAATTTTGTGAGTCCAGAGTCAATAACCTGAGAAATAGTATTTAGCCATCTCATCTGCCTTTGGGATTTTGTGGTTTCTGTGCTATTAGCAGAGACTTCCTTCCCCAATTCCTCCTGGATAACACCTGCACTTCCAGACTGAGGTCACATGAGATTTTCCATTGCCCTTGATCATTCTTCTGACAGAGTTAATTGTTCTTCTGTGATCTCCTATCTTCAATCCTTGCTTGTGCTATGGAATTATATCATAATTGTTTACTTCTCTGAATAGAAATCTGTAAAATATCTAAAGGCAAGGACCATTGTATTCTTTGTATTTCCAATACCCAGGAAAGTGTTAGTAAATTGTTAAAGCTTAAGAATGGCTGTTGAAAATATGAATACACAATTCCTGAAATTCTTTACAGAATCAGTAAAGGGACATGGAAGTGAAGAATGCCTTGTAGAGTTTAAAGGCATTCTTAAACTTGCATTTCCTTAACCACACGGTTCTTATAGAAAGGCATGGGAATGTCTAAAATAGATAGATCAGAGATCACCATGCTATATTCCTTTTTCTTTCAGTGCTCTTTGAATTTAAAATCTTCTATGCATGTTTATGCAAACTGAATTTCAGCTCCCAGGTAATGTTTTTCCTTCCTTCCTATCTCTTCATAGTGATGATAATTTCCACTTGCGAGGTGGTTTAATAAATAAGATAAACCAAAATAAATGTTTCTCAGTATAAATTGTGTTGCCTCAAAGAATCAAAGAATGTGGTCTCTCCGCTTTGTTTGTATAAATACATTGTTCTTAATGGCTGCAGGGGTGTCTCTTTCCACACTGACTTTTATTTATAGCTTAACTAAACTAGCTGATATGTTATTTTTGGAAAAATAAATTACCAAAGAATCAATCATTTTATTCATAAGAAAAACAATTCATCATAAGTAGCCAAAATAACCAGGTTCCCATTTCAAATAGCTATTTTTTGTAATAAAAATAATCAAATTGGATAGACTATCCATATCTTGTAAAAGGGTCTTACATACTCAACCCAAAATCAATATAAGCGAGATAAGGAAGAAGTCTGGGTTTGCTGTTTAGAGTACTGGATTAAGAGACCATATGCCAGCATTCTCAAGCAACTTAAATCACTTTTCTGTGCCTGAATTTTCTCATGCACAGAACAGAACTGTGAAATCTCTCTGCTCTTTCTTTCTGGGATATTGGACCAATAAAATAAGATAGTTGAGAGCTAAACAAGTATAGCTATGCCATTATTATCTATCAAAGCACTTTACCTATTCTTTTGTTGGGTTCCCCCAATAAATGATAAAAGGAAATAGGTCCTATCATCCATGAAGCAATAAATCAATCTCTGTACAGAATCACTCCATAGCAAAGTTCTACATGACTGCTCCCATTTAAGTTTGAATGGCATGTACATTCGTGGGCTCAAGGCAGAAGATGGTTTGCAATAGGCTATACACAAAGAGAAAACAGAGCTTAGTATACTGGTTAGTAAGAATTTCTTCCTGATTAAGCAGAAATATTTTGATCACACAGAAAATCAACTCATTCATTTCATTAGTTATGACCTAGCTATAAAATTAAAAATAATTATTTCTTTTCTCAGACAACCTTGTTTCACTATGTGTTAACTGTGTGGCTTTAAGTGTTTTCCTTTGCTTCTCTGTCTGAGGTTGTCTCATGCTTTTTCCAGAATTATCTCTCCCTGTCAATTACCCTACTACCCTTGACTTCTGTCTAGTATTTTGTCCATCAGGGAAGAGAGCTTGAGTATCATATCTTTTATGAAGGCGAACATCAAAAATTTCTTACAACCCCCTATCCTATTTCCCTGTTGAGACTGGGCAAAAATCCTATCGTTGGTATTTTTATACGATTACCCTGTGTGTTCATCCATCATTGCACTAACTACATGGTATTTGCTATTGATCGTTTATATCTCTTTAAAATTCATATATTGAAATTCTAACCACCAATGTGATGGTACTAGGAGGTAGAGCCTTTGGGAGAGAATTAGGACATAAGGGAGGAGCTCTCGTGAATGAGATTAGCACCCTTATAAAGGATTCCCAGGAGAGCTGTCTTACACTCTCTCTGCCATGTGAGGATACAGCAAAAAGAGCGTCTATGAACAAGTAAGTGGGACCTCACCAGAAGCTGAATTTGGCGGTGTCTTGATACTGGAACTCCAAAACTGTGAGAAATAAAGTTTGTTGTCTAAGTGACCCGGTCTATGGTATTTTTGTTATACTAGCCTAAACTAAGACATTATTGACATTATATTCACACATAAATTCCTCCTGTTAGTAGAGTGTATGCTCCATGGGCTAGAGAAAAAATTGTCTATTATTAATGTTGTTCTTGTGGAGAGTAAATGCATAATATATGTCAAGCACCTAGAAATGCGTAGTTGATAATAGATAGCACCAAAAAGTAATATAACTAATTTAATTTGTTTATTTACACTTCTAGAACAGTACCTCAAACCTGATAAGCATTAAATATATATTTGTTGAATTGGAAAGAATATATAAAGTCCCTTTGATGAGCATTTTGAATGCGTGCTATAGATCCTGGATTGAAATCCTACTCTAGATATATTTTCTGTGTCTCTCCAGAGGCTTTCTCTTCTCATATTTCTGTGTGAAACTCTCACTTATTTTGTGAAGTTTCCTCAAATCTTTCAAGCAGAACAAATTATCAGTCCTCTTTTATACTATGCTAACATCTTCTGTATAGCTCTCAATTAGCATTTATCATGTTATATTGTAATCATCTGAGGTCATGAGGGTATCCTGACACCAATGTGTGATCCCTTCAAGGGTAGGGACTAGTTCATTATTTTATATCCAAAGTAGCTCATGAAATTACTGACTTTTAATTTTGTTTAATGAATTTTGTTGAAATGTTAGAAAAATAATAGAAAAGTGCAATCAAATCTTCTACATTAAAGAAAAATTAATGTAGTATCTTTTAAAATGTGAATTTTGCTTCACCAAGTGGTATGGGGGGAATTTCATCTAGGATACAAAGATCATTCAATGAGTTCTCTCAACTTACTGATGCTTGAAGAAAATAAACCGAGTCTTTAGAATTTGCTGGATTTTTACAATTTGCATAATTTATAAATATCTTAATTGATAGATTTTCTTTGTTCTTTCATCTCACAACATTAAAGTCAAACCCCACTAGTTAATTTGGAACTGAGGGCAAATGAAAAAAAGAAATAAATTTAACGTTATACTGAATACATTTTCTAATATAAAAGAAATGTTTCTTTTGTACATGAAGGAAATAAAAATATTACATGAAGGAAATAAGAATATTACATTTATAACCAGATTAATTAAAAAATAAATATCATGCTAGTCCAGTGTTTAAAGCCTTAAATGCCTATTGTTCTTCCCTTTCTTAACCTCATAAATTTCTACCTTATTGCCAAATTGCAGGTATCTTCCATTGTAACTCTGGTATTTCACAGACTTTTGTCTTCCGCCCAAATCAAGCTGAGTTTCTCTGATATGTATCAATAAAGATTATTAACTTGTTCTCCTAGAGACCAAGAGACTGCATATCCTGAATCAGTGGTACAATGATATATTAAGCACTTATGAAACATTTATTGACAGAACAGATATTCCAATTTGTATAAATGAATTATAGAGCTCAGACCCACCCAATATTCTAAATGCAACCTGAAAAATAAAGTACATAAAAGGACTTTAGGTTCTTTTCTTTCAGAATATTATATTTTTATTAACTATGCCTAAAATATTTCATTGAATTAATTTGAAAGATGTCATACTCTTGACTTTCACTGAGTATACTATTGATTAAATCTGTAACTTTTATTTTTGTTATTCTTTTCTTATGTACAGTATTGCTAAGATTTATCTTGTGACATTTATACTTGCACAGTTTTATGTTTGGGGACTAAATTTCAGGAACTATTTATGGCTATAGTGTAGCTTAAGTTCTTAAAAGTCTTTGGATTTTAACTCTGTCTTTTACTGTATTCACTATCCCTTCAGCATTGTGCTTGTCATCATTTGAGTAACATGCCCTTTATATCTTCCTTGTGATTATTGATGACCACGTTGAACTGAACAGGTCCAAAAAGTGATCCCAGTGTCCTTGCACACAAGACCTCCAGCTCGTTGACATCTTTCTCTCAGACAGAATAATAAATTAGACAGTTCAATTCAGTGTGTCAGATCTGCTTTCATCTAGGCACTGGTCAGATAAATGAGGGAAAGTTGCATAGCCTGGAGAGATGACTCAGGACCCTGCCCACGCCTGAGAGGGTTTCTAGACAGGGTCAATGCCTTTGACATGACTACACATGAGACACAGTAATCTGTGTACATACTCAGAATTCTGAGGCCAGTCTGTCTGATGGTGTCTTGACTTATCCTCCATGTCTCCTCTCAGAAATGAATTTTTCTGGGAGTCTTTCCTAGTCAGGAGGAAAAAAGGTTTGGTTAAGTGCCCCATCTATGTACTCCCAGTAGACACTCTCCTTGTCATATAGGAGGTCTTATATTTCATTTTAGCATCATGTTTTTAATGTCTACATTTCCTGCATCAATATGATGAGAAACAAGGTTTTATTTATCTTATCCACCCGTTGTATTTCTGGTTGTTAGAACCGTGCCTGTATATATTCAATAAATGTAAAGTGATATTAAAGATTAATTCACACTACCTTCAGATCAATAAAAAAGTGTGACTTCTTTACTTTTATGACTTATCTGATGTCCTTAAAGAGCTACTATTCCACCAGTTGACAGCCAGATTTCAGCCTGTATTTGAAGAATTTCTTAAGCATTTTTCAAGTGTGAGTCCTCGATCTGTTTAGTATCTAATGCCCTATAAGTGCTGGTTTGAATAAGGTTTTTCAAATGACTCACTGTCTTCATTTCATACACATCACATTTTACCATCTTCTTCCTACAAGTGTGGCTAAGTGTGTAAAGAGTTTCAGTCCCCATAAGCCCTTGAGAAGAGGTGGTCTTTCAGACTATAAGGGTGACATTTAGTTCCCATCCTTCTCAGAAGAGTGACTGATCTGACCCATTTCCTGTACTGGCTGACATGGATAGGGTTAGTCCTAAATGGTTTTGAGAACTGATATATTTGTTCCCTCAGCTGAAGTCCATTGTCTCAGCCACTTGCTCCTAGTTCAAAGACCTTGTTGATGATGTCCCCTTTGTCATAATCCCAGGCCTCTGAGATTTTACCAGTGTTCTTAGAAACCTGTGTACCTTCATTTGAATATTCATATATGCCTAAGGTTTCTGAAATCCCCTGGGAACCCAGGGCACTTCCTGAGGCTCTTCTACTTTTCTGTCTCTAACAGCTTCTGCTCTATCATTCTATTATGACTTACATGCACATTAAAAGCTTGTGGCTTTTTCCTTTGAATCCCCAGGAGGCATGACTCCAGTTGTGCCCTCCCTACTCACCTGTGACCCAGCTTCCTCTGCACACACCTATCTGGACATTTCAAATGACTCACCTCTTAAAACTTAACCCCAAGTATGGCTGTGGATGGAGGACCCACAATGTTTCATCTTATTTCTACCCCAATCATCCTTCTTCCTCTTTCTATCCTGGGTATATAATAACATTATTACCTAGTTTCTTGAGCTTGTTATTGACATACTAACTTAAATAAACCTCTCTCCTCCTCTCCCACCATAAAACTTGATTTTCAATACTACCGTCTTGCTGAAGAGGTCAGAAATGTCTTCTCTGAGATTCAAAGCTGACCTATGACAGATATTTTGAGTCAGATCACCCTTCTCCTTTCACCTAGAGGGAAATAAACCTTAAACCTCAGCCTCAGAATAGTACATTGCAAAGAAATGTAATTAAAGAAGATACTGAACTGCATTGGATTAAAACGTGCGTTACAAATGAATGGATAAATGAGTAATGTGTTTTGAAGCTTGAGTCACCTCCTCTGTGAAGGTCTCTATGAATTCTAAGGAAGGGGAACTTCCTTCTCTCTGCTTCAACATCGTCCTGACACATGCCTCTGTTGTAGAGCATCTCTGTTTGATGTATTAGCTTATAGATCTATCTCCTCCACGAAACTGCAAGGCACTGGGTGATAGGAAACTCATTTAATTCATCTTTGAATATGTAGAAGATAAGAAGCACAGTCCCTGACATATAGTAATGACTGATAAATATTTTACAATATGAATATGAATTTGAATGATTAAAGACATTTTTTTTCCCGATTTGGTTGTGATGATAGAAAATTTTACTTCCAAAGACATTTGGCCAGTTAAATGAACTGACACATTAGACATTTGGCTATGCAGAACTCAAATCAGCATAATTAGATTGAAATGATAACATTAAGTGGACTTATTGGAAGATCAATCAGATAATACATATACAATTTATTTTTGATAGGAAGGAGTCTTTCTTTGTCTATCATTCTTTGTTATATATATATTTATATGCAATTAAAAATAAAAAGGAACTGTATATAACCTACGCATAATGGTGCAATGTTGTCAAACCCAATCTCAGAGATCAAGTGCATTATCTCTATCAAATGCATGTACTCAGGCTGCCAATTTAAAATGTAAGGGAAGCACTCAGTTATAGCAGAAAGGCATGCCTCTAAGTGAGCTGAAGCCAATCAGCCAGTTTTAAGTGATTTAAAGATAATTTATTGGCATCCAATTCAGAATGCAGCAGTGTTACCAAGATCCAGTTGTCCAGAACGGTGGTGAATTTTCATGTTGCTCAGCTCCAAATGACAGATTCATACTCTTGGAAGCTGTGCTGAGAGAGAATTAGAATAAACTGGATGACTGATGAAGAGAACGCTCAGTGCTGTGGCAGGAAAGTCATGGGAATATGGGTTTAGTTGGTACTGTTTACAGATCAGGAACATATATTTTTGAGCTACATCTACTCAGTGATGTTGCAAGGGCTACATACAGTATCAAGTGATCTCCCTACTCTCAAAATAGAGATACAAAAGACAGGGGGATTAGAGTCTCTGATTTATTTCATTCTTCCCAACGTTATCTTCAATAGATTAAGGATGACTGATTCTGATACACTAGTTTAGATGAAGTGATTCTTGAGACAGAGAGATAAGTGATGTTTCCAGCTGTGCACTGGGAAAATACTGATGATATTGTTCTCTGGGTTTAGAAATGCTCATTCTGATAGATTTCATATATACTTGAATCATGCAGGAAAGAGAAAAGCTATGTGAAGTCTGTATTAAATGTCACATTTGGAAAGTCAATCTAGCATTTTTATGAATATACTTCTTACTAGGAAATAAAATAAAAAAGGAAAAAATATACACTACAACTTCAACAAGGGTACTTCATGCATTACACTTCTATTTTTTTTCCTAATGTTAAGCATTTGTTAATTGTTTTTAATTAAATAACTACTTGCAAAATGAGTTTTCTTGAACCATAAGGGCTGTTCTTCTGTCGCCAAATGGGTTAAACTTTTCGCAACTAACCCACTGTGATATGACCTCATTTCCATAATTTAATTTCCATATGATAGATCCCCTCAAAAAAAAACCATCATAGTGTGTCTTAGCAATTCAGTTGAATAGTAAAATGTCCATTAGGTTGATACATTGCCTTTATCTTTTAGTACCAGGAAAAATGAGCTCCCTTAAATAATTAGTATAATCTCCTTTTATCAGATAATGAGAATTACATAATCTATCATGTTTCCATTTTTATTCAGGTATCCAGAATGTAATTAACTAAATATAATGGTCAAGCATGATAACTATTTCAGTATATATTGATGTACTTTTTCATATTCTTTGATAAAATTTTATTTTTTTCATCTAATATCCTCATAGTAAGCTGAGAGTCTTAGAGCATATATTTTAATTATGTTGTGAGTAGCCAGTTAGAAATGGATATGATATTTTTCAGTATGAGGACAGGAACTCAGTCTTCCTGAATAGACACATAAGCCTTGAAGGAAGTCTTGATGGTTAGGTCATGGAGAGATCATCTATATACACCAGTATTATAGAGGGAGCCAAGGTTTTTAACTTTGATTTGTGGGTGGGCTCTCTAAGTAGTAAGTCAAAGATATTTTCCATGGCAAACTATTTGTGAAGACATCTCAGTAACATAAGTAGAACTGTGAGGACAAAATTGAAATAAGTAATATAGCAAAAAGTCAAAACAGTTTGATGGTCAAGTTTCTACATGGCTCACTTTGCCCTACTACTGCAATGCACCTTCATTTAAAAACATATGTATATCTTAAATCGTCAGAGCAAGACACTGCCAAAGACATCCTTCCCACATTTAGGTTCTTAAGGAAGAATTAAACAAAAAAATTACCAAAATGTATGATCCAGATGTATAAAATTAATTAATATTAAGACATTTTCTTCTCATCAAAAAGGAGATATTGGACACCATGAGCAATTCACTTATCTAACTATTTGTGAATATTCAAAATTATATGTAAGGAATGTCCCTTTAGTAAAATATATTTTAAAATGTTGGAATATGATATTGAGATATTTCTTCAGATTCTTAATTATGGAGCTTTTCTGTGTAACATTTGAATAATATGTTTTAAAGAGTAAAGTGTCATTTTACACAAAGATATTATATTACACATTTTCCTGTCCAATAAGAAATTAACATGAATTAAAGTTACAGTTATGTTGAAGTTAGTGTCAAAGAAGGTCATTAGATGCATAGTGTTTGGAGAATACACTCTGTTTGTAAGATGGACAAAGACAAAAGTCTAAGTTAAACCTCTATAAGAGAAAGCAGTTTGGAAAATAATTAATATTGTGTATTTAATTCTCAGGTAAGATAATGTGCTATGAAGTCTTATGTTATCCAAAGACCATAAAAGTAGTTATTCTGGTATATTATGCACGAATCAAAATATGACATATATTTTTTAAAAAAAAAGAAGAAGAAAAAGAACATTAGTATTCATCTCTTAAGTGGAAGCCTCTTTTTCAACATATTCATACTTATAAATTCTTTTCTGAAGGAGAGATCTCTCTGCTTGGTTGACCCACTCTATGATATTCCTTTTCTCTAGGCTCAGAAGAAAGTCCTACAATAGGTGAGAGAATGTAAATGATCTATCTTCCTTTTGGCTCCATTTCCTAGGTTTCAAGGGAATAAATAATTTGCATATGTAAACATATAATATTGATATGAAAATATTGTACTGAAAGTTAATATAACATAGTGCCTTTGTAAAGACAGAAAACCTTTTCTTCTTAGTTTAGGTGAGGGGTGGCAGCTCAAATCATCTTTGAGCCTGGGTGAATATTAATAAAACTTTTTGATAAAATTATAAGATCAACAAAGAAGAAAATCTATTTTATAAATTTTGAATATTTTAGTGTTTTAAAAATTATTATTTCTGCAGCTGCATGCCTGGAGTAAATCACTTAACATGATGAGCTTTTTTTCAGTGACCAAGTGACAAAGAGATAAACTGTTAGCATGAATAGGAAGATGGTGATGAAGACATAATTTAATTTAATTTTCCTCTGATATTAGGGAAGTTAGGTAGTCATTAAAATAAATATTTAAAAGGACAATGTATATTAATATTTAAAAATATGCACTCATTTTACTGTGATTTACTGAATGTTTCATTCTGGGAAATAGTCACTCTTTCTGTTTCTTTGTCATAAGCTGATCAGTGGAACAAATGATATTGATATCCTTTATATATATTAGTCTCTGATGTCTTGTGAGGTTCAAGCAATTTACACTTTCTTTTTTTTGGCTCAGCAGCCATGGCTTACGGGCCCAGCTTCTCTGCAGCATGTGGGATCTTCCAGGACCGGGACACGAACCCGTGTCCCCTGCATCGGCAGGCAGACTCTCAGCCACTGCACCACCAGGGAAGCCCCATGCAATTTACACTTTAATCGTGACTACTGGTAGTTAGGAAGTAAGTGGACAGCAGCATTATTTCTGGCACATTGCACGCTTGGCACATGTAAAAGTTATATAGAAGGAACTAAAATTTAACCTCTACTTGGACCCTATTTTCCCCTGAAGTCCAGCATATCACATGAGAGAAGGAAATAGATAAGACTTTCTTCACAGTGTTCCCCATATTTACAGAAGTGTCTCATTAGAATGTTTTTACTACAGCAAAAAGTATTTAGGCATGATGTCAGGGAGAAAATTATACCACTTGGTGGGATTGTCAGAGAGAATAATGGACATATTCAATCATATACTCCATGCATGTATTCCTTGTTTTGTGTTATTGCTTTCTGCCTCAGATAAACTTGTTTTTCATCCAAGTGAATCAAAGCAGCTGCTGTAATACCTAGATTGAAGCAAATGATTGTATGAATAGATGAAAGAAATAGAAATGGCATGATATAAGATGAAATATTAGCCATTAAATATCGTGTTTTTGAAAACTATATGACATGAAAAATGTTCATGTTTAAATAATAAGTTTTTAATAAGGCAAGAAATACACCAGTTATAGTAAGAACAGAAACAACAAACATATTAGCTAACTTTTACGTAGTGTTGTTCCAGCACAAGGCACTGCTATATTACCAAACACCAGCTCATGTAATTCTCTCAATACTATACTGAGACACAAATAATTCTATTAGCTTGTCTACTTAACACATATAATAAGTTGTAGATCTGTGATTGCAATCAAGTTATTTGGTTACAAAATCTACACTGTAGATTTTCATCAGAAATTTTGGATTTTATTCTGAGCAATAAAGAGAGCCATTGGTGAGGTTTGAGCAGAAGAGTGATATGGACTGACTTGATTTAGAAAGGATCAAACCTCTTATCAGGTGTGTAGTTGTGTTTTGGGACAAGGGTACAATATAGAGGACCCAGTTTGATGGTCCAGAAGTGAGAGATTATTGTGGTTTGGATTCTGGTGTTAGCAATGGGGCCAGTGAGAAGTTATCAGACTTTGAATATATTTTGAATGTAAAATGAGTAAGATGTGGTCATGGAATGTGTGGCGTGTGTAAAAGAAATTCAAGAGTCAAAGATGCTTGCGTTTGGTCCAATCTCCTAGAGGGATACAGTTATTGTTCTTGAGTTTACCTACAAACTTCCAGCCTTATATAAAAGTGGAATGACATGTTGAAGGCACTTTTGTGATGCTTACTTGAAGGCAATGTCTTAAAGGTGATCATTGCATCATGTTATTTCTCCAAGTAAAATATATAGCTCTAGAAGTCAAGGGATAGGGGTGGAAGTGTTTGGTTCATCACCCGTCTTAATGATTCACTTGGAGTATTTGTGCTTCCTATTCCAGTAATTTTAGGCTCTGTGAATCTAAGGTCTTAGTTGTCATAGGATACACTTCCACCAGAGGACACATTAAGATTTCCATTAAGCTTAAATCTATGACTCCTACTTGAGCATCTTGGGTCCCTCATGCTAGAAGCCCAGAGAAGTGCCAACCAAAAGGAAAGGAATCTAGAATGTGTAGTGGAGGAGGGCATGATGAGTATCATTGATAAGTTCAAAATCAAGTGCTGCAGCAGGGAATTTACTTTGTCTCATGAACTCGATTTTTGTAAGTTTTCCTAGAAATTGTGATTAACAAAAATTCTGAAGAAGCAGTGCCTGTATGAAGTAAACTTAATGAAAGAACTAAGGTGAAACTTAATGAGAGAAGAAGGCTGATATGAATGTTATGAGAGTTGTATTGTAGTTGACATTGTTGGTGTCCCGGTTGGATTACTTTATCGGGTTTATGCACAAACCCTCTAGCTGCTACTAATGACTCAGTTGCCATTTTCTCTGGAGACTTCTTATGTCCCTAACAGGAATTTCTTCCTCCAGGTGATTACACACTTCTACCTCCAGAAGTGGTAGGGAGCTCCAGCCCCTTGATGAATTCACAGAGGTTATTAAAGTCCATCTTCCCTGCCATAGGTGGGAAGCTCTGTGGTGAGATTTGTACTCCTCGGATACTTGGGAGATCAGATGGAATCTAATCTCTAGTTGAGACAACATCTACATTTAGTATCCCCCAACTTACTCTCTTTACCAGAAAGTACTTCCTCAATACATCACATTTCTAGGCTCTGTTTCTAGTGAATCTGATATGATACAGGACATAATACAGGACAATTAATGTTAATGGCAAGATGTAGGGAAAATCCATTTGAGAGAGACTGACCAAGTACGAGTAAAGAATGGTATCATCCCTCCCTTTAGTATGTAACAGAGTAGAAGCCAGCATTCATTCTCAAAGGAAGCATTTGATAAATATTTAAGAAAGGTATAAACAAAGTTTAATATTTAGGGCAGAGTAAAAACAAATCATTCTTGGCTGGGTGAGACAGGGAGGAGATGAGGTTTCAGTTGCACATGGACAAATGGGAAGCATCCATTGGTAATGGAGGCATCAATACATTCTGAGAAGAAGGAATGCCATGGATAATACTGGAAGCTCTTTAATGCCGAGTTAGAAGATTTGGAATTATCTTAGATAATATGGAACCTCAGGTAGTTTTTGAACAGGAATATTCTACTTAAACATGATATATGTAGATGAATCAATCTGACCATGTTTGGTAGAATGAATTGGATAAAGAGTGACTAGAAAAAGATTTATTTCAATAGCCTTGTTAACATACAATTATAGATTAACCTTGATGATGTTTGTAAGGATGGAAACAAAGGGAAAATCTAACTGGTATTTTAAATGCATTTCTCTTTTAATGCCAAATAATTTCCTAAAGAAGGAAATGAAGAGAGAAAGTCAAGGTAGAGAAGGGTCCAAGCCTTCTTCTGTGGAAGAATGGTGATGTTGTAACCAGAAACAGGAAGAATCACTGGGAAAACTTGCTTTGGTTGGAGTGTCTATGAGCACAAACTTGGACACATCAAATCTGAGTTATATGTAAAACATATATTATACAGTTAGCCAGTCAGAATGAGAATTTTCAAATAATTTGAAGTTATGTTTTAAGAGGTATCTAGCTCCATAGATGTGAGGAAGCTTTTGATGGAGAGTCAATAAATGCAAATAGGAGACTCACAGACAAAATTTTAGGAACATTTATTAAGAGAATCTCAGAGAAAGATAAGAAGATGAATTTGAGCTAATCTAGTTGTGAGGCACTATACATACATCTTTTTTTTCTTTTTTAAAATTAATTTTATTGGAATGTAGTTGATTTACAATGTTCTGTTAGTTTCTGCTGTACAGTAAAGTAAATCAGTTATACATATACATATATCCACTCTTTTTTAGAATCTTTTCCCATATAGGTCATTATAAAGCATTGAGTAGAGTTCCCTGTGCTATACAGTAGGTTCTTAGTAGTTATCTATTTTATACATAGTAGTGTGTATATGTCAGTCTCAGTCTTCCAATTTATTCCTCCTCCCCCTTTCCTCCCTGGTAACCATAAGTTTGTTTTCTATATCTGTGACTCTATTTCTGTTTTGTAAATAAGTTCATTTGTACCACTTTTTTAGATGTCACATATAAGCAATATCATATAATATTTGTCTTTCTCTGTCTGACTTACTTCACTCAGTATGACAATCCCTAGGTCCATCCATGTTGCTGCAAATGACATTATTTCCTTCTTTTTTATGACTGAGTAATATTCCATTGTATATATGTACCACATCTTCTTTAGGAAAGAAGCTAAAAGAAAGTTGATATATGTATATGTATAACTGATTCACTTTATTGTATAGCAGAAACTAACACAACATTGTAAATAAACTGTATTCCAATAAAAATTTTAAAAAACAAAGTTATTACAAAAATTTGTTGGGAGAGTAAAGCTCATGTTAAATGTTCTTTCTTTTTATTTATTTATTTATTTATTTATTTATTTATTTATTTTTTTAACATCTTTATTGGAGTATAATTGCTTCACAATGGTATGTTAGTTTCAGCTTCACAACAAAATGAATCAGTTATACATATACATATATTCCCATATCTCTTCCCGCTTGCGTCTCCCTCCCTCCCACCCTCCCTATTCCACCCCTCCAGGCGGTCACAAAGCACTGAGCTGATCTCCCTGTGCTATGCGGCTGCTTCCCACCAGCCATCTACCCCACGTTTGGTAGTATATATATGTCCATGCCTCTTTATCGCTTTGTCACCGTTTACCCTTCCCCCTCCCCATAGCCCCAAGTCCACTCTCTAGTAAGTCTGTGTCTTTATTCCTGTTTCACCCCTAGGTTTTTCATGACATTTTTTTTTCTTAAATTCCATATATATGTGTCAGCATACGGTATTTGTCTCTCTCCTTCTGACTTACTTCACTCTGTATGACAGACTCTAGGTCTATCCACCTCATTACAAATAGCTCAATTTCATCTCTTTTTATGGCTGAGTAATATTCCATTGTATATATGTGCCACATCTTCTTTATCCATTCATCCGATGATGGACACTTAGGTTGTTTCCATCTCTGGGCTATTGTAAATAGAGCTGCAATGAACATTTTGGTACATGACTCTTTTTGAATTTTGGTTTTCTCAGGGTATATGCCCAGTAGTGGGATTGCTGGGTCATATGGTAGTTCTATTCTTTTTTTTTAAATTTAATTTATTTATGTATTGGGTCTTGGCTGTATTGGCTGTATGTATTGTATGTATGTATTATGTATTGGCTGTGTTGGGTCTTCGTTGCTGCATGCGGGCTTTCTCTAGTTGCAGCGAGCAGGGGCTACTCTTTTTTGTGGTGTGCAGGCTTCTTATTGCAGTGGTTTCTCTTGTTGCAGAGCATGGGCTCTAAGCACGTGGGCTTCAGTAGTCGTGGCGCATGGGCTTCATTGCTCTGTGGCATGTGGGATCTTCCTGGACCAGGGCTCGAACCCATGTCCCCTGCATTGGCAGGTGGATTCTTAACCACTGTGCCACCAGGGAAGCTCCTAAATATTCTTTAAAAAGTCAAGAGATACAAGAAATCTTTTGGAAGTGTTAGATATGTTTGTTACCTTGATTGTGGTGACAATATCATGAGTGTATGCATATGTTCAAGTTCATCAAAATGTGCATATTAAATATGAACATTCTATGTATATTACATATACCACAGTAAAGCTTGTGAGGGGGTGGAAAGAGAAAGAACCTATATTTAGTGTCAAGTACAATGTCAGGACCCAAGTCAGGGCTCAATAAATAGGTCCCTATCACCCCAGCTTCCCTTCCTGTTTCTCTTCTCTCTTGGACTGCTGGACCCCCAACATACACTTTCCTCTTTTTTATATACTTCCTAAGCAATTAGTTTATAACCATATTCCCACCACCGGTGGGCACAATATCTTAAGTGAGTGTGTGTGTTAGTATGTATTTATGTGAATATTTGTGTGTGAGCTTTTGTGTTTGAATATAACAGATGTATTTTTGTAATTTTAAAGAAAAGAGACTGAAAGATCTTCTTTTGCTATACTGCTGTGAATAAATAATTCAATCTGCAAAGAAAAGCTAAAGGTAGTTCGTTGAGATACTTATACAAATGCTGATATGTAGTTTCCCAGTACTTTGTAAATGTTAAAATCCCTTCACAGGTATTATTTGCCTATTTTTTCTTGGTGACATCTGAGGATTCTCTACTCTCCTATTTTTGATTACTTGTGTCATGGATTTTTATACTCGGGACAACTTAATTCTGAGGCAGTGAAACAGAGTGAAAATTGCCCATGAATTTGAGAGATGCTTAATCACAATGGGATTAAGAATGAAAAAGAAAGGAGTTAAAAAATCAACAATGGCTGTCTTGAAATAAATAAAAGTGAGTGGAGAACTAATAGTTGTCTATCAGACTATTACAGCTCTGCAGAGAGACACAAAGAAATCCCTACAGCATGAAGCACACTCCTCCCTCAGTCTCCTCGGGGAATTGGTTCCAGGACTCCCCACAGATACCAAACCCCACGGGTGCTCAAGTCCCTTCTATAGAATGGTCTAGTATAGCTGGCCCATGGTACCCAGGGATATATAACCTCTGGATACGGAGGGTCCTCTGGCGTCTTTGTTGAATAAATAAGTAAAACAAATGTAATTTTAAAATTTACTTCTATGTTAATTTACTAGCTTGTTTTTGGTATTTCTTATTACTTGTCAATATTTTCTTAATTGCTATCTAGTTCTGTCTCCATTTTGAATGAGTAACACATATGCTATAGTATAACTAAACATGCTGGGTCAGTCAGTTCCTTCTTCAAGGAAGGTCTTGCAGAAAAAGAATGCTCATCATCTAGTTGGCATATCCTTTAAGGTATGCTGCAGCTTCAGTCACCTTGTCTGAGGTGACATCAAAGAATCTTGTATCAAGTAGCAGGGAGAAGTGAAATATAAAGGATGAACATTTTGGGCCAATGTAGGACACTCTAATGGACAATATTTGTTCCAGAGCTACCCACTAATACACCAAAACTTTGTCATCCTGCAACATCGTTCAATTTCTTCTTTTGGCTAATCTTACTTCCTTTGCCTTCTTTCTACACATGATGATCCCTAACTAATGTCTCTTTTTAAAGCCTTTTACTGCAGAATCTAATCTGCTACATATACCACATGCTTAACAGGTACTTGGTAACTGTTAGTCAAATAGGAAAATAAATCACCAGTATTGACAATAGGTATATATTACGAATCTAGTCTCTTCTATCCACAATGTATGTAAAGAATTATAGGTTGTGCAGCATCCTCATACAACAGGACCCCAAAGAATTGGCAGGTAGTATAGGATAATACCTAGTATGATTCATTTCAGGGATATTGGCTAAACTGTTTTCTCAAAACACTTTCCTTTATTCGATGGTGAATTAGTATCTTCTCTCAGACTGAAAAAAACAAAGTTCATTGCAAATTATGGTTTTAAATAGAAATAACTCTTGCAGGTGTAACTTTTTGAATTCCATTATAAGATTGTCATTTCACTCTCCTCAAGACACCTTGAACACACCTGTAGTTGAACAAAGTTGAGTTTATTGACTCTTAACTGAGGGGGAACCCACACCGTGAGGGATTCTGGTGCATCTCAGTGATGTAAGGAATGGCTTGTTATAAGATTTGAGCATGTGATAGGATATTTTGAGAATATTTCAAAGAAGTATAGCTTTTATGTATTTGATTCTGTCAGAAAATGGAAGCAGTTACATGATTTTGTGTCTTAAGTTTTATCTAGGAGGAAAGATGAATGGAATGAGTCTGAGTCTAAAGCTCTGATTGATCAAGAAGGAGCAGTTCCTCAGGTTGGCCAGAAGAAAGAGCAATTTGGTCACTTTTGTGGTTTAGACTGTGTTCTGGAGTGTTTGGCTTGAGGGTGAGATCTAATATAACTACAGAGTGGTCTTTATGTCTTTATCATCATCAACACACAGTGCCTTCGTCTGCCATTGGTACTCTGTGATATTGTTTATGTTCAACAGGAGAACATATGATCCTGTTAATAGCTTATTATACCTGCTTCAATCTGACAACAGTCAGGAGGTTCCTTATTTCCTTTCTCAAGATATTCATAATAGAGATCAGACCTTTGCCTGATAATAGTTTTGTTAAAGGAAATGACTGGAGGACAAACGTACTGAGCACACAAAAGTGATAAGACAACAACGATAACAACTTTACTTGTTTTGCTTAGGGCTGAGCCATGTCACAGGTACTTGGGAGCATATGAATAAATGAAGCAGGCAGAAGTTCATTCACATGTTTGGAGGGCAGAAGGAAGACTCCACTGAACAATCTCTACATAGGAAATTTCTATGTGTCTTCATTTATATTCACCACTTTGGAAACCGAATGTGACTATCAAAGCAAATGAACATATTACTTCAGTGGAATAATTCTAGAAAAATAGAGTTAGACTGAACTCACATGTCCTACTTTTTGGACATATTTTTAGTCATAATGAGTTATATGACTGGGAACAATTTAGTATCCCCAGTTCTCTGAAAGGAAACAATTGAACCTGGGGAAACCCTAAGGTCCATCAGGACTCCCCATATCTCTGATCTTGTACACAATAATCAGCACCTTAACTAAGAATTCTATCTCAGTCGGGGCCATGAAGGAATAAAACTTTGGATAAATTGATTTTCCTCATAGAAAGGGCTGTCTCAGTTAAAATGTAGTATTGAGAAAAAGACCTACTTAGAAGCCAAACATTCCAGAACTTGGAAAAGGTAAGATATGATTGAGTTGGATTTGGCAGATAATGCCTAGCCAGGAGGGTTTCTAGTAAGTGATACTGGCCAGCCATAGAAGGAAGACGCCAAAATGGGTTAAGTCAAGATTAAACAAACACAGTTATAGGAGTGTTCAAGCCAAGATGAATAACCCTAAACCTCAAAGTGAAATCCAAGACATGCGGCCAGGCAAATAAAAATGTCCCAGGTCTCTGTTATTCCTAGTAGCATAATGTTTGTGATGCCTTCAATCAGTAAGCTTAAAAGCATACACATATGTATTCAGACCAACATCAAAGGATTATTAAAGGGAGAAGGGTGTCATAACAGGGCATGGAATTTACCAGTGAATAAATAAATGTTTCCCTTATTTTTAAGGTCACTTCTGCTTAGAAAAATTGAATGATAATTCATAAAACATATGTCAAAACACTTAAAATGTGTAAATTCCAGTGATCATGTATTTCCTGAAAAGTGATTATCACACTCTGTAGCTAATATATTTAATGAAACTTAACATCATATTTCTTTTAAAGTAAGCCAGATTCCAGATAAACTGAAGGAGAGAGAGAAACACTGAGAAGTCATTATCAGCAGTAAAAAATAGAACCACTAAAACATGGCTTTGTCAGTTCACAAATAGGTTATGGAGAAACACTCCCCTTAGCTATCATCACAATAATCACGTCTCAGAAAATGTACTTCGGACATCCAAGTGCTCCTTACTTGTGTAAACTCTCAAGTTAAAGTTAAGGGAAAAAGTAATTATAATTTAATCTGTAGAGTAGATATGGAAACTGCAAATCCTGGAAAAAATAATCTTTTAAATTTCCAATTTCATGGTTCAGAATCATCATAGGGATAAGAAATCATCTTGTCTTGCTGAGCCCTTCTGAAGTCAGAGCTTCCAGTTCTTGGTATGAACCCAGTTGGCCCTCTGGTCGTCCAGGTGCTTGGATGAAAACTCTGTTTCAAGCTCTCTGAGTCTCAAGCTGTGCTCTTGCAATGAGTGGGAAGCCAGATTCTGATGTGGGTAAGAGCCAGCATCTTTCCTGTGTGTTGCCACTATCATTCTCTCTCTCCTCTTTACTCTCAGGAGCCAGGAGCCAACCCCTTATCTGTTCAAAATCCAGGTTCATACATCGTCCTTACTGAAGAAACATCCTAGATTCACTATGGCTTACATTCCAGTGTATTTATTCTTCTCCCTGAAGCAGAACAGAATAAACACACTGCAGTCAACCACTTCTTGTGTCTAGAGCTTAAAAGTGAGAGATGTGCTCCCTTTCAAGAGCTTTTTGCATACTCTTGACCATACAGTTGACATTCAGATATTTTTAGTGGATAAATAAAGGAATAATCTCAGAGATAAACTTCAAACATAACATTTTAAAAATGTTGTTCCTCCATAGCGATTAACCACTTTAAAATATTTTAGAGTGAGCTTTGTCGGCTTGAAGAGTGAGGAAACAAGAAAAAATGTGTTTTCCCACTCAGCACAACACATCACAACTTTTAATTTCTTTCTTCTCCCTCACATCTGGCCTCTTTGAGCTCTGCATTGACATTCTGGCTGTTGCCCTTGCTTTCACTATTTTGTCCAGGTGAAGCTTTATGAGATGCCTATGGAGTTAACAGAGCATGAGAGAAAAATAACGTAAAGGAAGCTCCAAAACACTGCTGTTTTGAACAAAGCTGGCTAACATCCTCATTTTCTGTTTGTATGAATCCCCACAAAAATCTCTATCGCTGTACTTTTTTGCATACAAAAACATTAGATTATTGCATTTTTAATGATTTAACCATGATAAAGGTACAATTTTAAGCCCAACCTATGGACTATTATTGAGCACTAATTCAAACAAATTGGAGATTGTCACTGCTGGATAAATTAGAGGAATAAACATAAGTATTGAAGAAACTGAAGTAGAGAATTTTATTAACATATTTTAAAACACTTTTATAAAGGTAAGACAGTAAATAAAATTGAGAGTTCTACTTAAGAACTCAATCTCTAAATAAGAAATATTCAGTGAGGCCATTTTATGTTACTATTATCATCATTTTTATTTTCACAAATTTGTAAGCTAGTTTAGCTGATCATTAGAAATTTCTAACATGTTCCCATTTTATTTCCATTTATAAATTCCATTTAGAAAGATACATGTTCCAAATATACATACTTTTACATTTATAATCGACTTTCTGACCATGTAAATAATATACATTCATTGTTGAAAATCAGAAAACCTCTAAACTGTAGATAAGGAAATTGTCACTTTGCGGTGGGGTTGAGTTTGGTTTCTTCAACTCCAGAGTTTGAATTTTAACTTTTATATGAAGCTTCTTTATGGTATGGTATTTATCTACTAACCTGCCTCTCCTTCTCTCTCTCAAGCACTCTCCATATTCATATATATATGCATATATATGATAATGCTATAGTGTATATCTTAAATATATATAAATTATGTTGTGCAGATATATCATTGTTTCCTAATTATTTTATTCAGTGTTCTGAAGTTAAGATATCACCATGTGAGCACATATAATTTTACTTAATTATTTGTTTTATAGCTTACTTTTGGTAAATTTAGTGTAATGATTCTAAAAACCATGTCCCACTAAGTAACAATTAATCAGATGCTAATAGGTGTTATTGAACTATTTGGTGATTATGATACCAAATATACTTAGGAAATGGGGTTTTGATTTTATTCTTACTGCAAGACTTTTCAGAGTTTTTAATAGATTCATGTGTATTATGACTATCCACAGAGTAGTGTTTATATTTAATATCATTCTCTAATTTTGATAAACTTTGAAAAAATGTCAACTTAACAAAATATGAAGAAATTTTTGTTTCTACATGTCCATTCATTTGGTTACTTGTGATAAATTTCATCATACCCTATTTAAACAAAATGTACTTATCTCCAAGATTTGTGCTATTATAAATTTTAATTCATGATATTATACATCAATATTAGTGAACATCTGAGATACCCCTTCCCTAAGGTAAGATTTATAGAACATAATTTATTGTAGGAATAATATGCACAATAGAAATAATTTTAATGACTTTTATATTACACTGAAAAAATTAGTACTGGAGGGTTTGTACCTATTTAAACCCCATCTCAAAAAATCTGAGAGTGGTGGTTTCTCCATATTTCTATCTCGTCTTCCATCTTTTCTATTGGACTTTCTTATCTTTTTAAATTGAAATATGGCAGCTTCCGTTGAATTTGCAGTAAATAATTTCATTTTTATTGTTTGTCTTTATTTTGCTTGCCAGTTTTTGTACTGGAACATTGAGTTAATATTACTGTTTATGTCATAATGTCCTCACAAGGACCTTTCTCTTGGTGATAAGTAGACTGCATTTTTGGTACCAATATTTCACTTTTTCCTGTAGCCCTACCCTTTGCTGTGTGACATCATGGTTTCTTCCCCCAACACCACAGATTATCTTTCTCCACCCTGTGCTTTCTGTTCAGTCATGTGACAAGTTCTAGACAATAGATTTAGGCAGATCTAAGTGTATGCCAGTTCCATGCCTAAGCCGTGGGATGTCTTTCGTGATTTTTTCCTTGCTCAGTTTTGCTTCTGACACTGCCATGAGAAGAACATACCCAGGCAGTGTGACAGTTCTAGATGAGAGACACTTGGAACAGAGCCCAGGTTGCTGAGCCCAGCCCACCTGCAGCTGTGCAAGGTTCAGCCTAGGTCATTTCAACCTGTAACAGTAACCTGTAGACACATGAGTTATGATACAGGATTTACATTTGAAACCACTGAATGTTTAGGTGTCTTGATATGCAGCAACAGTTAACCAGTATGTTCAACTTGAGATAACATACATCTTTGCATTTTCTTTTTCTAGAATATCACAAGTCCATCTATATGAAATAGTGTTCGAAATTTATTCTACTAACACATGTAACATTAAAATTGTTTGAACACTTAGTGTGGACAAGCCACTCTTCTAAATAGTTTATAAATATTACATGAGAACATATTTTCAACAAGGTTTTGGATAGGTAGTAGTATTTCCATTTCATAAATGAGATAACTAAGATGAAAGTGGTTTTAACAATTTCCCCCAAAAAAGAGAACTAGTGAGTTGCAAAGACAAGTCTCCAAATTAAGCACTGAATGGAGAGTGTTATTTTTTAAACTACTGTAAAATTCTGCCTCTCAATACCTAACCAATTATTCCTTCACTGTTTATTGGATAATACCCACCCCCATGTGAGAGACCAAGTTTTGGGTCTATTCTTGGGCATTTTATCTTATTATATCAATCTAGTTGTCTGTCTACTTGTGTCTTTCCAAAATAACAGCCAAGAAGGAAAGCTAGCCCATACCTTATCTGATTCATTCTTCCCATAAAAGTTTACTGTATGTAAATATATATACATGGAGAGAGGACAAGAATAGTAAGGAAGGGAAAATAATTCATATGGCCTAAATAGCTCTCCTCCAATGTTCCACATTAGACCACTGGAATTATCATGTGCAGAGACTGTTTTATATATTATTCTTATATCAGGGTTTATGTTAGAATGTCCTCCTGAGTCTGGTGTCAGAAAAGTAAACCAGATGGAAGTGCTAGTACCCAGAGAATATGGGGGGAAATCAGAGTTTCTTTTAAGAGCAGACTTGTCTAGAAATCATTACTGAATTGCTTAAAAATATTTATTTGTTGTTACTTGTTGGTAACATAGTATCTCTGACTGGCGTAAATGTCAGGAATCTCTGTTTCCTTCTCTGTTATTGATAGCCTTTCAGGGAGATTAATCTTGCCAACACACTCCTGGCTCATATGTGTGCCTAAAACAGTTGCTTTCTCAAATCCTTATTTAACATTTGATCCGCTGCCAGCTTCCCTAAATTTAGATCAGAAAGCTGCTTTATAATTTTCAAGTATATCAAACTACTGCGTTATCTTAGAGTCACGACTTTTTCTCCCTTACATTTAAAAGCTCTGTTAATATTCACATGTCAATGCTTTAGTTTCAGAAGTTGTTTTATCTTCATACCGTAATGTACTGTGCAACTGAAAGGATTGGAAAAAATCCTTCTTGAAAAAATAATTTAAAAAGCTTAAACAGATGACTGTAGTCATGGATATTACCCCTAGTTGCTTACCAATTTTTTTTCTAATATGATACCTTTTTCTTTCACAAAGATAGTTCCTTTAGTTTTCAGATTTTGATGAAGAGAAAAAGCATAATAGTATAAAATAGAATATATATATATATAAGTCATATATACATATGACTTTTCTTAAACAGTTTTTGTGAAGAAAATTTTAAAAAACAAAATTTTATAATAAATTGGATAGTTTTAAGTAAACGATGATGGTAAATATTTCTAGGGAATTTTGGCTGAAAAGGTCATGTATTAGTTATCTATTAGGTAATAAATTATCCAAAACATAATATCTTAAAACAACAATTATTCATTTTTTCCGAGTTTCTGTGGGTCAGGAACCCAGGTGTAGCTTCGCTGTGCCTCTGATTCAGGATTCCTCTAGAGGCTGCAGTAAAGGTTTGGAGGAGTGGATGCAGCATCCCCAGGCTCATCTAAGGGAGGATGGGCTTCTGAGCTCACTCATGAGGCTGTTCGCTGGCCGCAGATCCACACTGGTTGGTCTGTAAAGGAAGACATCAGTTCCCTGCCCCATGAACCTCTCCAAAAGGTTTCTCACAGCATAAAGGTGGCTTCTCCCAGAGCCAGGTCTGAAAGAAAGGGGCGGGGGAGCTGGAAGTCATAATGATCTTATCTTGAATGACATCTCATAACTTTTTTTTTTTTTTTTTTTACGGTACACGGGCCTCTCACTGTTGTGGCCCCTCCCGTTACGGAGCACAGGCTCCGGACACGCAGGCACAGCGGCCATGGCTCACGGGCCCAGCCGCTCCGCGGCATGTGGGATCCTCCCAGACCGGGGCACGAACCCGTGTCCCCTGCATCGGCAGGCGGACTCTCAACCACTGCGCCACCAGGGAAACCCACATCTCATAACTTTTGATATGCTTTATATTTGTTAGCAGTGAGTCACTAGGTCCAACCCATGCTCAAGGGCAGAGACTCATCCAAGGGTTTGAATATAAGAACAGTGTTTGGGGGGCCATTTTAGCTGCTAAGACAAATCAAATATTTTATTTTGTTTGCTTTTGTTCATTTTTCCTCACTCTCTGGTAAGGGTACTCTCCATAGTTCAAGTTGGAGATATATAAAATATGCCTTGAAATCAAACTGTAAACTCTTGACACTATGTCTTTCTGCAACAAAACAAAACAGACTTATTGCAAGTGTGTCATTACTGCAGCATGCCGTGTATGACTTTGAAATCTGTTTTGGATTCTGGCCTGACATTGCACTTTTAAAACAACCATGTTACATTCATTTAACCTACACTGTGTATGTCTGACTCTGTCTTTACCAGAGAGTGGGCTAAATTAATGGTTCATATGTGTGTGTGTTTTTGTTATTTTTTTTTCTTTCTTTTTTTTTTTTTTTTAATTAAATCAAGGGTAATTTTTCCCTGGAGTTTTTTGAAAATAGATTGTATGTATTTTTCCTATTTTTTAATTCATTTGGAGAGTGCTACGGTTCATTTCTCTTCTTTAGAAATTAGCTTCATTTTTATATTCATTGTTCATGTATTCTGTTTTCTACACAATTTCTTTATGGCTAAATTGTCATTTTAATAACAACAAAAAATACAGTATATTATTTTAAAGTTTGGAAGTTACTCATGCATCTTGTATTTATGTTAACAATGTTAGTAATCAAAAATTTAACTTACATTTTTATAGTGTTTTATAATTTACTTTTTCGACTTTTTGATGATCATAATAAGCTTATTAAGAGAAATAGGTCCGTTATATTCTGTTCTATTTACATATGAATAAACTTGATCAGAGAGGATAAGTGACTTAAAGATAAAAAACTAGTGGCGATCATAGGCTAGGCTTGGAATTGAATCCTGAACTTTAGTCTTAGTGCCTTCTTTAGTCAGTTCTTAAATAATTACACTTTCTAATTTTCTGTTCTTTGCATTATGGACAATGTATGCAGGTATTTTTTGGTTTCACTATATTCACTAAACTAAGAAAAGCATTCGGTGTCATTTTGCTTAAACTTCTGTAGTTTCTTTCTCGATGATTTTTTTTCCTTATCTCTGAAACCCCAGACCACAGAGTTCACAGAAATGTCTATGGATGGAGCACAGCACAGAGAGTTACAGACCTGCTTTAACTTCCTGGCCCTGGATGCAACAAAAAGCCCTCAAATAATAAGATTCTACTGAATTCTTTTGCTGTCTTCCCATTTAAATATGAATACAAACATTCATCTCATTGATCGAAACATAAAAATGAGAGTCAGGAGATCCTTCATTGTTATTAGTATATCACCTCCACATCCTGTCTATCTTCCAGGTCGTTTGTACTTAACCTTCAAATATATTTGTACTGTGTTCATTTTCTTCCATCTCTAGGGCCACCACCCTAACACAAGCCACCATCAGATCTTGATTGTTTTATTCCTAATGGGTTTCTTAACTTTATTCCTTAACAAACCACTTTCCAAATAGCAGAGTCGTAATTTAACGACATAAACAAAATCACTCACTGTACCTGTTTGAAATCTGTTAGTACATTCTCTTGGCTATTAAAACAAAGCCCAAATTTTTGACTCTGTTAATTTAGATAATTCTGGCTTGTGTAATAGATATGTCTCAAAATTGCAGTGGGGTAGTACAAGAAATGCTTATTTTTTGCTCACGTAAAATCTAAAACCATTTTTCCTGACTATATTATACTTTGCTTCTAATGCTGATTAAGTAGTCCAAGCCCTTTGAAGACCTGGTACTTCCAGCTTCAACAGATAACTTTCAAAATTTCCATTGCTTGCTTATATCTAGTCCGTAGAAAGAAGAAATTTTGTCAGGCTTGAAATGACAGGGATGTGTTTCTTGAACACTTAAGTTCACCTCTACCTTTTTAGTTTGGCTTTGTCCTCTATTTAAGACATGCTGAATCCTTTCTAAAATTCATGTCTTTTCTCAGCTTTCAATTCTTCAGAAAGACTTTTCCTAACAGTGGAATACAACAACTTCCAGTCATTCTATTTCAGAACCTAATTTATTCCAACTTTATCACAATCTGAAAACAACATACCCATTTATTTTCTTTTTTACTCATTAGTTGTTTTATTCTCTCTGCGTCTCCCTAAGCTTCCCTGAGAATGGAGTCTTGACTCTCATGCTCAAGGCTGTACATTAGCACTTAGAAGGACCTACATCTCATGGGCACTTAGCTAAAAGCATTTTTGAATGAATGAATCACTGTGCATATGAACTGATCATCATTCCTACTTAAAAAAAAATAATTAAGACAGCTTATTCTTCTTTGTGGATGAAATTAGAGAAAAGAAGCATAAGAAAGCATTAAGGAGAATTCCAAAATTTGAATAGTGAGTCACAAGTTGACTGAAAATAGAAAATGGAGTTTCAGACATCTTATCTCGGCTTTATTTCAGAAGTGTGCAGCAGTTCTAATTAGCAGTCAAACATTTCCATATATAATATGCTCTAATTTCTCAAGAAGCATGTCTACATAGGTTCTTAAAAAATTTAACTCTCCTCCCTCATCAACTCTCCACCCCGTTATTTTTGCTAAGCTGGAGGACTATTATTTCAAAGGCAAGAGAAACTTTGAAGTTTAATATGAAAAACACTCTTTGTAACCTTTAAAGTGAGTTTTTTTTCCATGTTGCTTTCTCCATCTTACTCTCTATATGGATTTTAGTCAGAATAGCAATGAAAAGAGAAGCTTAGTTGGTTGATGATTTGCAGTAAAATGTTATCACTTGAGTGCTTCATTATTTCATGCTTTATGAAGTAAAATAATACCTATTTGTAAAAGAATATTCTGGAGAGTTGTACTTATTTAAAGAATGTTGATCATTAAAACAATTTTAAAAATGCATATATCCTCACTCAGTAAGTGCATTAAGGTTAATCCCACTTGCATTTACTCAAAAGTCTAGTTTGAGATTTGAACTTAAAGAAAAAAAGAGAACATTATTATAATAAAACATGACAACTGTTACTAGCTTTAGGAAACCCTTTATGAACAAATCAGATCATATTAGAACAAAGATCTCTAACTGTTCTCTCAAGGTCTTGCTAATAATTCCTTTATTAGCAATGACAGTGACATTCTGCTCTAGTAAAATAACATGAATAGCCTCAATAATTTAGCTAGTCTCTTAGAACTTATGTAATTGGATTGTAAATCCTTCTAATGAGATTTGCCCTTTGAACAGCTTGAACCAGCTTTTTCAGGATTTTGCCTCTCTTCCCATTCATATATTTTAGTAACAGGATCTAAGTTATCTAAGAGTGATGTGGCCCCTAGAGAATGGGTTCTCTGCAGGAAAAATCAAACTGAATTTCATATGTCAACATCTGGGGCAGTATTTAATTTTCAAATGTTTCAATACATTGGATTTGGGTGATGATAATTTGCATAAGGTAAGAAATAAAAACTACTTAAGATGTAGCAAGAATGATCCTCTGAACAAACAGAAAAAGTAAAGCTCATGTGCCAAAACTCTGTTATCAGTTTCAGCTAAGTTGACCTAATTCCTAAGTGAGGAATTCAGAAGCTACATTTCACATACAATTGAGAGAAACAGTAGACTGTAGAAGAGAATTCTGTCAAAGGACTTCCAAGGAGGCTGTTCGTGCAAGGACAACAGGGTCAGGTTAAGATGCCAGTAAAATCAAGTGAATGCCTTGATTGTTAAGTGAGTTCCTAAGAGAAGTGGTAGAATGCCTGGTAGTGGTTGATAACAAGAATTCTAGAATAAAAGAGAACTATATTCAAATCCTAGCTCACGCCATTTTCTAGCTGTGTCTTGAGACAAGTTACTTAATCTCTCTGATTCCTGTTTGGAATGGAATTAATTATACATGGAATTAATTAAGTATGTCAAAGAGTTATTGATAATATTAAATGAATATAGTAGTGTATGTAGTGAGTTAGAGCATAATGACTGTGATGTGCTGATGGTGGTGGTGATGGTGGTGATGATGATAATGATGATTCCCTAAGATACAGTCATATGCAGTCAACTTATTTAGTTCTGTCATTTTCTATATCATTTGTAACAAATATTGACACAACTTTCTTCTGGCATCAGGTATATTTTTGGACAGTATAACATATCGAGTGAAGACTATTCTATAACTATGTAACATTAATTAGAATATAAACTAGCTTTAATAAATACTGTCTATGCACAATTACCTATCCAAGAGCAATTCTCTAGTATAATCTTTTTATTGAATGTTGTTAAGATTGTCTTTTACATATCTTAATTTGATTATACAACAAGATGAACTAAATATTAAATAACAGCTAAAGAGTGTTTTGTTCTTACTAGCTGACACCATATTTGTTCAAAATCAGTCTACTTCCTTAAAATTCAGATCAAAATAAATCATTCTATGTAGCCAATTAGTCCAGGAAGCCTGTAATAAAAATATATCTTCTGGAGAATTACCAAATGATATTTCAAATTTTGCTTTTTTCTACTGTTTGGATTATACCTGTCTTTAATATGCATAGCACAGACAGCTGAGTTTTGTATACTTACTGTGCTAATTATACCAGATGTGATGATGATTGATTAACTTACTTTGATGATCAATGGCTCAATGAAATTTAAAATTGAACCCAATGGACCATGCACCTTCCTCAGGTAAATGTTACTAGGGCTTAAGTACTGTCCACCTTCTATGTGAAAACCTCTAACATCTGTCCTTTGTGCTCTCTTGAGAGTAAAGGATAGAGTGAGTTGTGCAGAGTCTCTTTGTGGAGAAGAATGACAGAGGGGCCCGAGAGAGAGATAAAACTTCTGTGGGAGAGGATGTCAATAGCCTTCTATTTGATAGAGAGGGTACGAGCAGCCTCAGGCAGAACAGACTAAAAAACCCTGGGACAGCAAGACAGATGGTTTGTCTCATTGATCCATGGATTCCTATCCATCCATTCTTCAACATACACCTCACTAAAATCATTTAACTTTTTTGCCTTTTATTAATGTTTTAAATTGTCTTTGACAGCAAATCCAAATAAAGGCCCTGGTGCCACTCTGCCCTAACACTAAACATTACTTCTTTTTTAAGGAAAAACCCCAAATTTCACAAAAATATTTGAAAGCTGTAAAGAAAATTCCTTTGTTTTAAAAAGCAATACTGCTTTTCTCTGTGATTGGACACTACTCAAAGTTTCCAGTAATTAATCAGCAAATGAAGTGATAGCAAAAAGGTGAAGTATTTTTATTTCAAACTTTGATAATTTCTTACACTTAAAATGTGTAACTCTCATTATACTAGGGTCTCTAAGTATTTCATTTCCAGCTAAGGTAATGAGAACATTGGAAAGGAAATATGTGTAAAATCATTGTAATTTAGTGGATTTTAGAAGGAATATTTGGAACCTACAGCAAAGTGAGTAGTTAGTTCCCTGAATAGATGTGTAAGCATGCTGTAAGGACCAACATGTACTTAAGATTTACTGTAATTTCTTACTTAGAAGACTCCCACTTCTTTGATTAGAGTCAAAACTCCTTGAGGTGTATAATACATTCATCACTATAGAAATGAATACTGAACTATGTAAGGAAAAGACAAAATATGAGTTTGTCAAAAGAAAGCAGTTCTATCTACCATCACACTTTAGAAACTACTAAGGGAGGTCTTTTCTAAGCAGTTGTGCTCCTCATTTTTACTGGCTTATTTATATGTTTCAAGAAAACAGAACATTAAAAACTTCCACGCTGTTTTAAATACATCTTAAATATGAATTTTTAAAATGTTTTAGAAAACATAGAGGAAACAGTAGGAGAGATAGAAGATGGGTTTGACATGAGCACATCTATATTTCTTCTTGATTATTCCTTAGGAGTGGAATTTGATAAATATATAAATATATATATATATACACACATACACATGCACACACACACACACACCGCCTGATCTGGAGAAGGAGGACTTGCTCACTTGCTCCAGTTGGGAAAACTAGGTTGAATTTTATAGCATCCCTAATTAATAAAGACATTTGCATTGAAACATCAGATATCAGTTGTTACTAAAATTAGGGGCAGAATTTCAATGTAAGACACACATGGGCCTTCCTATGCCTGAACACTTTCCCAGTTCCCTTTCCTTTCACTTGTTTCCCAGATTCCCAGTGCTTTTACAGGTTCCTGTAAAAATTTGCCCTATGGAAACAAATTTCCAATTCTTTTCTAATTCTACCACTACAAATAGTATATGTGTAATTTTTTTTTTCAACAACTCAAACTAAGCTATAAGTTCCGTTCCTCAGCTTTCTTTCACTGGTTAATTGTCATTTATCTCATCTGTTGTCCTGCAGGATGGTCATTCTTGTATTATGTTCTACATGGCAACAAAGTTGAGCATTTAAGCCAGATTAGGCCAATTATAATGCTGCATCCCTGATGGAACAGTTGTTGATGTAAAGATGGGCACTAGGACCAAGGAAGACCAATGAGAATTATCCTGTGAACTTTCCTGCTGGAAATAATGGGGAATATTGTCTTCTTTTTGTATCACTGGCTGTAAACAAATAGGGTATGATTTCCAGGAGTCATCCTTCTTGGTTGTGCAAAAAGTTTATCTGCAACAGAATAAAAAGTCCAATATGAAAAGAGAAGCACAGATAATAAGTTGAACTGAGAAATGGAGACAGAGTCATGGAATTGTCACTTTAACCCTGAATCTATCTGTACCTGAAACAAACCTCTTTTTGACATGAACTAACAATTTTTAGTTTGAGTTGTGCTTCTGTAATAAATATAAGAGAATGAGTTTACCCAAAACAAAGCATTTATATTGTTAACCAAATAATTAACTCATATAATTTGTGGAAATATGTTTGTTGATGTTAATAATGTATAAATACTTATTATTATGTGATACTATATCTGTTTAATTTGCATAGAGCTTACAGTTTTGAGATTTTTACAAGTATTTGTTCAGTATATGTCACAATTATTTTCTGAATTATTTAACACACGTATTAACTAGTTTAGCTTTTTTATTTATTTACTTATTTTGCAGTACATGGGCCTCTCTCTGCTGTGGCCTCTCCCGTTGTGGAACACAGGCTCCGGACGCACAGGCTCAGCAGCCATGGCTCACGGGCCTAGCCGTTCCACTCCATGTGGGATCTTACCGGACCGGGGCACGAACCCGTGTCCCCTGCATCGGCAGGCGGACTCTCAACCACTGCGCCACCAGGGAAGCCCCTAGTTTAGCTTTTGACCACAATCACACAGCTAGTAAATATTCAGGGTGGATTAGAACTCAGATGTTTTAATGTCTACTTTGGGACTTTTCCTTGATACTAAATACCTTTCTCCATTCTGTCACTCCTTTTCTACTCTGACTTTTCCCAACTTTTGACTGCTCCTCTCTCACTGATCTGCCAGATATTCAGCAATGTCAGGGACTCATGATTCTGTCATGTTCCCCAATCCCCTTCACAACCTCTTCCCACACAAACAAACACATTGTTCTACATAGAAATATCTCTACAGCTGAAAGTATGAATTAACGGGATATGATGAAAGTTCAGACCTAGAGTGGTGACATAAGACTTCCTTTGTGTGCAACTTACACTTGATTTACAGATATCCTACACATAAAAAAGGAGCAGGATTATATAGAGTCGGATCCTCACGTTAAACCTTCTTTCTCCTACATACAGAGTCCAGAACTCTTTGTTATTCAATTACAGCAATTGGGTTAAACAATCCAAAATATCACTTCCCTTAAGAAGATGTAGACAGCTGAATGATGAATGGAGTCTAAAAATATCCACTTCTCCTTTCTTTTCCCCACGGATCCACCATGCCAAAATTTGAGAAACGTTCTGTTTTCACTGGTAGTACAAAGGAGGAAGATGTATTTCCTGGTATCAAAAGATTGGAATAGGGGATACATTTTGGAACGTGAGTAGAGAAATAGGATGGGAGTTGGATAGGAATAAAAGCTAAAGAAAGATTTTTATTTATTTATATTTTAGTGAGAAACGTTAGATCAGATTTCAAAGTTGATTGTAAGTTCCTGTAGAGAGGCAACATATTCAGTTGTTGACTCTTGTCTTTCCATCACACCTAGAATATTCTCCTGATGGTCAATGAGAATTAGTTTCTCAAGCCTCCTGCTACAGAAAGCAAAATTGACAAAGAGCCCCAGCTGCTTTACTCATTACTGCGAGTGTGCCAAGGGGTTTCCTTTTACAAGTTGGTCCCTGTTAGTAACTGAGTGTTGCAGGGAAGCAAAGGCAGACCCTGTCCTGAGAAACAAGGGCTTCCACTGTCAGCCGATCTTGGCTCAAAAAATCTTTGACATATTTGCCGAACATGACTGTCTAGGATATTTCTTCTTGATTTTTTCTTCCTCTCTTCTTCATCTGGGGTCAGATTTGCTTTGGGGTCTGATGGTTCTCCCAGCTTTCCCTAAGTGTCTATGTTCTTTCACACCATTATTTCCCTAATAAAACCATTACACATTTAATCTCGTATTAGCATCTGCTACTAAGAGGACTTGAATTAACACACAGGGATGCCCAGTAAATATTTGCTCCTGATTTTAGTATGCCTAAAAATGTCAAGGTAGGCCTCATCACATATTTAATTGTGGAAATTTGAAGTCAGAGCCATTTATATTTTATGATTGTGACCCCTATATTTTAATATGCTTCATAAATTATTTTTTTACTTCTCAATTTGAAGCAAAAATACTTTATTTTTCTTACTTGAATACATGATGATTTATCACAGGTGACTTTGGCTTTTGATGATATGAATGTCAGAATTCATATTTCTTTCCTTAAAGAAGCCTTATATGTACATATGTTTTAATTTTATTTTATAGAAATGTCAGTGCTTCCCATGCTGGCAAAAATTTTGTCTACACCTAATGCCAGCATTTCAAAACACTTTCATTACTAAAGATTTGAAAAGTGAATTTTTCCAACTTGTAGAAATTGTTAAAAGCTAGAAAAAGCAAGCATTATAAATGTATAAATTTTAAAAAGCCATACTCTAGTAAATGGGGTTCATATGAGAATAGAGTGGTTCATAAATAAAGGATTGCAATTCTCTTTAATTGATAATGTGACTTTACCTGTTAGGCCATGATTTTAGCCTTATAGACGTGCTCAATCAGAATGTTGTGATCAGATTCACAGATAAGACAAAGGCTTTAAATGTTCTGCAAATTTTCCTCAGAAGATGAGAAAAACACTTTTTTTAAAAAAAATTAACTTGCTTTCACAGGTTTTCATCACAAGCAAAAATCAATTTCCTAAGCAAAACTGGTTTGTAGCTTTAAAACATACAACACACATACCACAGTAGGAATATCTGAAGGTCAATATGTCACCAAAGCTTGCTGCCAAAGCTCTGCTTTTTGGTTGATTGGGTAGTGCCTGACGAAAATAAAGATGAAAGAAAATTTTTGTATCAGTATTATCCAAAGCCAGAAATTTTCTTTATTAGAAACAATACGATCATTCCTACTGGTTTTACACGACTTCTTTATCCCAACTGTCAATGTCTACATGGTTTCTATTTTTGAAGCAGTTCTTTCTCCCAGTACAATTGACAGCAAGTTAATCAGGTTTAGGAGCTATGGAGTAATATGTAATGAGGCCAGATAACTGGCCTTACTTTGTCTCTTCCCTCTGCTCAAAATGCTGTTGCAAATGGGAAGATGAGACCCTCGAAGCTTCATCAAGTCACACTTCACAGAGCAACTAATGTCTGTCTTTAACATACACGACTGCACATAAACACTACAAGATAAATTCCTGTAACTCTAACTAATGCCATTTCTTGGAGAATGAGGACAGACACCCACGAGGATTTAAAAAAATGATCTTTCACTCCAGAAAATAATTCTAATAGGAGAGCAAAGCAATCTCCTGAGGAGGCTGCAAATCAAATACCTCTGCTTCTCAAACAACCCCTTTCGACTCCACTCAGAAAGAGTTCGTGGATAGTTGCAGTTAATTAAAAGCTATTTAAAAGGAGATAAGTTTCTACTTCCAGGATTCTGGAAATATCCTTTTCAGAGATATTATATGACGTAATTGTCTTCTCAGGTTCCCTTAGACAATTCATGCTGGGCTTTGCAGACCTTCTCTGATGAAGAACCCTTTCTAATAGTCCCAGGCAAATCTCATGGCAGCCTTTATGGGGCTTCTGCCTGAGTAACAAAACCCTTCTTGTTTCTGAAGAGACAGTGTTTAATTTTAAGCAGTCCCTCTGGAAAGTGAGACATATTTATACAAATGTGAGAGGATGGTAATGAACATGTTTATGACCCATATCATCTAATCTCTCTTTCTCATCATTGCCTCTTATTTGCTTTCTCAGGGAAAAGCCACCCAAGCCCCTTTTTTCCTTCCCCAAATCCATTAAGTAACAAAGCTGCCCAAGCTATGGCACTGTTCGCCTGAGACATAAAAGTGCTGTACTGCCAGGAGATAATTAAGCTTTGCTTTTGTTTCAACAGGACACCAAATTCCTATGTTCTTTCCATTTTCTCATTACTTGATTCTGCCTTTCTCCAGTTCAAGAGTTACAGAGTAAAATAAGCATATTCTTTTCAGAAATAAAACTAAGTGGATAATTATGAGTCAACCATCAGGTATATGCCACTTACACAATTAAATATTTAAATTAAAAAAATGAACATCTAATGTATTAACATTTTAAAAGTTATTTGTTTTTAGTTCTGTTATTGCATTTTTCTTCGCCCAAAACAGTAAAGGTATTTTTTGTCTTTTTTGTTTGTTTTGGCCTGGAATGATTCTATTATAAGTGCACATGGTGAAAAAAAAATGGAGGTCTTCCATTCATGAATACCTAAAGGCAACTGTACTCTCCACAATATTTGTGATCTTTTTTAAACTAAATTAAAACTGTTATTCAGCCTGACTCTGACAAACTCTCTTATTAAGGAAGGAAATGGGTGTCTGGATTCCTAAGGAAAAAAAAATCCTCACATCTTGGCAAGTTACCATCATGAAGAAAGGAAGCCGACTCTTAGCTCATTCATTTTTTTTTTCAACCCTATGTCGCTCATTTCCATCTCCATATTTTGTCTCTACGTGACTTGCTTTTTCATAAAACTCTCTATAACTTGCACACAGATACTTTTCATTCTCAGAACAAATGCCTTTGCCCTGCTCCACCTTACCCTTGTCACCTTTTAAAAAATGCATTGAGTAACCTGAGTTAACTAACCTGCTTGAGTAACCCTCTCCAAGCAGTTTAACTCTGTAAACATGACCATATGCTCTCTAATGAGTGAAAGTGTTAGCGTTTTACTGCACCAGCAGATATCTGTGTTCGGATTTTTTCTTTTATATTATTTTTTGTTCCAGAGAAGCAAACTCTCTAAGCAATTTTTTTTTTTTTTAAGATCCTTATTGGAGTATAGTTGCTTTACAATGTTGTGTTAGTTTCTGCTTTATAACAAAGTGAATCAGTTATACGTATACATATATCCCAATATTTTTTAAGATAGTACATTGTTTTATCTGCTTCTTTCACCTCCCCTTTACTTTCCACCTCCTTCTGCTTCTAATCCTACCTTATTTTCCTTTTTTTTTTTCTTTTTTTTTTTCTCTATACTTGGTCCAAAGAGAATCTCAGATCTCTTTCATTCTCTTTTTTTTAAAAAAAATTGTATGTCCCCAAAGCACTATGCCAACACCACCAGCTTGGAGCTATAACCTAAGACTCTATAAAATGCAATCTTTCTGTGTCCTGGAAGAGAGGATGGGGGTTTGCCAAACAGTCTGTTCTGTGGAGGAACACAATGGAAGGCACAGACCTTGCTCACAGATGGGGTTAGTAGAAAGAAGATACTAATATTGCCTTATGAGAGAAAGCCATGGATTAAAGTGGAAATAAGAATCAAGATTTCAGATGCAAAGATTAGAGACAGTAATAAGACATGAAGACAGGAGCAATAATAATGATTAGGGAGGTAGGCAGAACTCTAAGATGGTCTCCAAGGTGTTCACTTTTCCAGTGTACACAACTGTATAATTCTTTAAACTCAGTATGATGAAATGTACTTGCATGATTAATCTATACTAACCTATATTATAGGACAATGTTAACCTTGAGAGGGAGATTATGCAGGTGAGTCTGACTTAATCATATAGCCCTTTAAAAGCATAGCTTTTTATTCCACTGGCTGCAGAAGTCAAAGTTTGAAAACAGGTAAAAGATTAGGCATGTTGCTGCTGGCTTGAAGATGAAGGGGACCACATGGCATGAGCTGTGAGTGACCTCTAGGAGCTGAGAGCAGCACGCAGTTCGCAGCAAGTATGGAAATGGACAGGACAGTCCTATAAGTTGCAACGGACCGTATTCTGCTAACAAGAATGAGTCTGGATGTACATTTTTCCATATAGCCTGCTAATGAGAATTCAGTCTGGCTGACTCCTTGATTTTAATCAAGCAGAAAACAAACCCACACAGTGCTAGACTTTTGACCTGGCTGTGAACTAGCAAATGGGTACTGTTTTAAGGTGGTAAGTTTGAGGTAAATTTATTCTGCAGGAGTAGAATACTAATGCACATAGATCAGAGAGTAAAATGGCCAACTCTCAAAGCTAGGCATTTGTGTAATTGCAGCAATATTTATACATGGGTAAGAGTTCAGAGAAAATTCTAATTGTGAGTTTATCCAAGTTTCTTATTGCTTCTTAGACATTTCTATCTGGATATGGAGTCAGAGTCTTAAACTCAGTAAGTTTGAAAGCTTTTCCCTCTTGTTTGCTGCCCTTCATTAACTGCTCTATAATTTCCCTGTGAGAGGCAGAAAAATAGACTCCCCTATAATTTTGTCTACACCTTAATCCCTGGAACTTTTGAACAAGTCATGGTAGAGCCCAAGGGAGAATTAAGGTTGCAAATGTAATTAAGATTGCTAACGAGTTTACATTAAAATACAGAGATTCTATCCTCGCTTACATCCGTTACTTCTATTCCATTGACTGTAACATTATTGGGGTAGGTTTTCATAATTTCTTGACTGAGCTATTATTATTATTATTGCTTTTTTGCCATTAGAGATCACTCCATCTGTCAAGTTGATATCACTGTTATTTTCTAAAGTGTTATTTTCTAAAGATGTGATCAAGGTGTGCCCCGGGGTCACAAATTAACAACAAAAAAAACCCTTGCAATGACTTTCATAATAGGTACCTTTAATACAGTTTCTTATACAGCCTGGAAAATTATTCAAATCTCTGAAAAGCTTTTGGGAAATCTAAATGCTCATATCTGTAACTCTTACAGGAAAATATTTTTATATTGTTCCAAAGTGTTGGTTGAAATTCAAACAATGAACCTTAAAAATTAGTCTCACTAAATCCACAGTCTACCCACACTTTAATTGTTTTTGCTGCAAATAGAAAAATTCTCTGTACAGCATTAATTGGTATCATGACACCAAATTTTTCCTACCAAATATCACTATTAAATTGGTGAATCATCAGATTTTTAAAGATACTACACTAGTCTTTTTATTTTCACCTCCATAGTTTATTGTAATTTGACATTACTAAAATATTCATTCTAAGCTTGTGAAGTTTTCCTGGAGATACGGATAATTTTATTTTTTCACCAGTAGAGATGTATTAAAGCAACCATGGGACCGAAAGAGCCTTGACCACGTCTTGGCTTCTGGACATCAAATATATAAATGTTCTCCAGAAGGTGGTGATGCTGCTCTCTCAGTGGTCTGGAGTATCCCCCATACATGACCTCCACCAATATCTTGATAAGATTCAAAGTTTTGCCATATACTCCTGTCTCCTATAAATTATTATGTTTTCGTATATTAACTTGGGCTATATTTCTCAAATCTACTGATTTTACATCGAACTGTTTTGGGTAAAGACGAGAGTCATTTCCCCTTCCATTAATTTACTTGAATCATTTGAAATTGCAATATTGGACTATTTTTGACTGATAAACCTTTCTATTTCAAAATGTTAATTTAGTTTACTAACTTGTACTTATGATTGCAGATACCTATATTCTATTCAATTATATCCTAAAGTCTAAGCTCTGTCGTCATTACACTCTTTTTGTGCACTGTTGATTTTTTGAATTGAACATTCTAAATTAATACAAAATTTTGGATTTTCTATGGTGTGTTTCATATTTTCAAATCAACATATAATACCCTGAGACAATATGAAGTAGAGCATGGATATTATCATATATAGGAAAAAATTGAGGTCCCTCACTTAAAGCACTCAGAAACAGATAGAAGATTCTTATCTTCAAACCACTGATTTTTCCCAGACCTCAAATATTCAGCATTCTTGAAGTCATGGTACTCAGCTGCCTTGTTAACTTCATGCAACTCCAACCATCTCTGCCTAGCACTGTTTGCTCTAACATCACACAAAATCAACAATTTAAATTAATTGAAATATGTTTCAGGGATTTGGGGAAACTTTGGAGAAATAGATCAGTAGAATGAAAATTAATCTAGGAGAGAATGAGTAGCAAAACCTACTTTAAATGATTAGAATAAGTCTCAAAGAAATTGAATTAAACAAAAACTGCACTGAAAATCATTCAGCCAGAAAACAAAAGGCTGTTTTCTCTATGAGGTACGTGCAGATTGCTGGTCACTGATTGCCACTCTGAATCTCATCCACACATATTTACCTGCCCTTGCTGGTGATTTGTCTCTGAACATATAAAACGATCAAACATAACAAGCAACCACATAAAACTCAAGCTTTTTTTTTTTTTTTTTTTTTTTTTTAAGAATAGAATGAAGCTGCCTATATTTATTTATTTATTATTATTTTTTACCATTACCTTTATTCTCTTCTCACATAATGCAGGACCTCAGAACAGTTTAAAACTAACCAAGTCTCTACCTTTTTTTCTTTTATATTTGTTTTTTCTATTTTATTTATTTATTTAATTTTTAACATCCTTATTGGAGTATAATTGCTTTACAATTGTGTGTCAGTTTCTGCTTTATAACAAAGCGAATCAGTTACACATATAAATATGTTCCCACATCTCTTCCCTCTTGCGTCTCCCTTCCTCCCACCCTCCTTATCCCACCCCTTTAGGCGGTCACAAAACACCAAGCTGATCTCCCTGTGCTATGTGGCTGCTTCCTACTAGCTATCTATTTTACATTTGGTAGTGTATATATGTCCATGCCACTCTCTCACTTTGACCCAGCTTACCCTTCCCCCTCCCCATATCCTCAAGTCCATTCTCTAGTAGGTCTGCATCGTTATTCCTGTCTTGCCCCTAGGTTCTTCAGGACCATTTTTTCTTTTTTTTTTTCTTTTTCTTTTTTTTTTTTTTTACATTCCATATGTATGTGTTAGCAAACGGTATTTGTTTTTCTCTTTCTGACTTACTTCACTCTGTATGACAGACTCTAGGTCCATCCACCTCACTACAAATAACTCAGTTTTGTTTCTTTATATGGCTGAGTAATATTCCATTGTATATATATGCCAAATCTTCTTTATCCATTCATCTGTTGATGGACACTTAGGTTGCTTCAATGTCCTGGCTATTGTAAATAGATCTGCAGTGAACATTGTGGTACATGACTCTTTTTGAATTATGGTTTTCTCAGGGTATATGCCCAGTAGTGGGATTGCTGGGTCGTATGGTAGTTCTATTTTCAGTTTTTTAAGGAACCTCCATAGTGTTCTCCATAGTGGCTGTATCAATTTACATTCCCACCAAGAGTGCAAGATGGTACCTTTTTCTCTACACCCTATCCAGCATTTATTGTTTGTAGATTTTTGATGATGGCCATTCTGACCTGTGTGAGATGATATCTCATTTTAGTTTTGATTTGCATTTCTCTAATGATTAATAACGTTGAGCATTCTTTCATGTGTTTGTTGGCAGTCTGTATATCTTCTCTGAAGAAATGTCTAATTAGGTCTTCTGCCCATTTTTGGATTGGGTTGTTTGTTTTTTGATATTGAACTGCATGAGCTTCTTGTAAATTTTGGAGATTAATCCTTTGTCAGTTGCTTCATTTCAAAATATTTTCTCCCATTCTGGGGGTTGTCTTTTGGTCTTGTTTATGCTTTGCTTTGCTGTGCAAAAGCTTTTAAGTTTCATTAGGTCCCATTCGTTTATTTTTGTTTTTATTTCCATTTCTCCAGGAGGTGGGTCAAAAGGATCTTGTTGTGATTTATGTCATAGAATGTTCTGCCTATGTTTTCTACTAACAGTTTGATAGTGCCTGTCCTTACATTTAGGTCTTTAATCCATTTTGAGTTTATTTTTGTGTATGGTGTTAGGGAGTGTTCTAATTTCATATTTTTACATGTACCTGTCCAGTTACACAGCACCACTTATTGAAGAGGCTGTCTTTACTCCACTGTATATACTTGCCTACTTTATCAAAGATAAGGTGACCATATGTGTGTGGGTTTATCTATGGGTTTTCTATCCTGTTCCATTGATCTACATTTCTCTATTTGTGCCAGTACCATACTTTCTTACTGATTACTGTAGCTTTGTAGTATAGTCTGAAGTCAGGGAACCTGATTCCTCCAGCTCCATTTTTCTTTCGCAAGATTGCTTTGGCTATTTGGGGTCTTTTGTGTCTGCATACCAGTTGTGAACTTTTTTGTTCTAGTTCTGTGAAAAATGCCAGTGATAGTTTGATAGGGATTGTATTGAATCTGTAGATTGCTTTGGGTAGTAGAGTTATTTCCACAATGTTGATTCTTCCAATCCAAAGCATCTTATATATCTCCATCTATTGTATCATCTTTAATTTCTTTCATCAGTTTCTTATAATTTTCTGCATATAGGTCTCTTGTCTCCTTAGGTAGGTTTATTCCTAGATATTTTATTCTTTTTGTTACAATGGTAAATGGGAGTGTTTTCTTAATTTCACTTTCAGTTATTTCATCATTAGTGTATAGGAATGCAAGAGATTTCTGTGCATTAATTTTGTACCCTGCTACTTTACCAAATTCAATCAGTAGCTGTAGTAGTTTTCTGGTAGCCTCTTTAGGATTCTCTATGTATAATAGCATGTCATCTGCAACCAGTGACAGCTTTACTTCTTTTTTCCAATTTGGATTCCTTTTATTTCTTTTTCTTCTCTGATTGCTGTGGCTAAAACTTCCAAGACTATGTTGAATAAAAGTGGTGAGAGTGGGCAACCTTGTCTTATTCCTGATCTTAGCAGAAATGGTTTCAGTTTTTCACCATTGAGGATGATGCTGGCTTTGGGTTTGTCATATATGATCTTTATTATGTTGAGGAAAGTTCCCTCTATGCCTACTTTCTGGAGGCTTTTTATCATAAATGGGTGTTGAATTTTGTCAAAAGCTTTCTCTGCATCTATTGAGATGATCATATGTTTTTTCTCCTTCAATTTGTTAATATGATGTAACACATTGATTGATTTGCATATTTTGAAGAATCCTTGCATTCCTGGAATAAACCCCACTTGATCATGGTGTATGATCCTTTTAATGTGCTGTTGGATTCTGTTTGCTAGTATTTTGTTTAGGATTTTTGCATCTATGGTCATCAGTGATATTGGCCTGTAGTTTTCTTTCTTTGTGACATCTTTTTCTGGTTTTGGTATCAGGGTGAATGTGGCCTCATAGAATGAGTTTGGGAGTGTTCCGCCCTCTGCTATATTTTGGAAGAGTTTGAGAAGGATAGGTGTTAGTTCTTGTCTAAATGTTTGATAGAATTCGCCTGTGAAGCCATCTGGTCCTGGCCTTCTGTTGTTGGAAGATTTTTAATCACAATTTCAAGATCAGTGCTTGTGACTGGTCTGTTCATATTTTCTATTTCTTCCTGGTTCAGTCTCAGAAGGTTGTGCATTTCTAAAAATTTGTCCATTTCTTCCAGGTTGTCCGTTTTATTGACATTGAGTTGCTTGTAGTAATTTCTCATGACCATTTGTATTTCTGCAGTATCAGTTGTTACTTCTCCTTTTTCATTTTTAATTCTATTGATTTGAGTCTTCTCCCTTTTTTTCTTGATGAGTCTGGCTAATGGTTTATCAATTTTGTTTATTTTCTCAAATAACCAGATTTTAGTTTTATTAACCTTTGCTGTTGTTTCCTTCATTTATTTTTAATTTATTTCTGGTCTGATCTTTATGATTTCTTTCCTTCTGCTAACTTCGGGGATATTTGTTCCTCTTTCTCTAATTGCTTTAGGTGTAAGGGTAGGCTTTTTATTTGAGATGTTTCTTAAAGTAGGGTTGTATTGCTATAAATTTCCCTTTTAGAACTGATTTTGCTGCATCACATAGGTTTTGGGACATCGTGTTTTCATTGTCTTTTGTTTATAGGTATTTTTTGATTTCCTCTTTGATTTCTTCAGTGATCTCTTGGTTACTAAGTAGTGTATTGCTTAGCTTCCACGTGTTTGTATTTTTTAACAGATTTTTTCCTGTAACTGATACTTAAGCTCATAATGTTGTGGTTGGAGAAGTTACTTGATATGACTTCAATTTTCTTAAATTTACCATGGTTGATTTGTGACACGGGATATGATTTATCCTGGAGAATATTCTATGAGCACTTGAGAAGGATGTGTATTCTGCTGTTTTTAGATGGAATGTCCTATAAATATCAGTTAAGCCCACCTTGTTTAATGTATCATTTAAAATTTGTGTTTCCTTATTTATTTTCATTTTGGATGATCTGTCCATTGGTGAAAGTGGGGTGTTAAGTTCCCTTACTATGATTGTGTTACTGTCGATTTCCCATTTTATGGCTGTTAGTATTTGCCTTATGTATTGAGGTGCTCCTATGTTGGGTGCATAAATAATTACAATAGTTATATCTTCTTCTTGGATCGATCCCTTGATCATTATATACTGTCCTTCTTTGTCTCTTGTAATAGTCTTTATTTTAAAGTCTATATTGTCTGATATGAGAATTGCTACTTCAGCTTTCTTTTGATTTCCATTTGCATGGAATAACTTTTTGCATCCCCTCACTTTCAGTCTGTATGTGTCCCTAGGTCTGAAATGGGTCTCTTGTAGACAGCATATAGAAGGGTCTTGTTTTTGTATCCATTCAGCTAGCATGTGTCTTTAGGTTGGAGCATTTAATCCATTCACGTTTAAGGTAATTATCGATATGTATGTTCCTATGATCATTTTCTTAATTGTTTTGAGTTTGTTTTTGTAGTTCCTTTTCTTCTCTTGTGTTTCCCCCTTAGAGAAGTTCCTTTAGCATTTGTTGTAGAGCTAGTTTGGTGGTGCTGAATTCTCTTAGCTTTTGCTTGTCTGTAAAACTTTTTTCTCCATGGAATCTGAATGAGATCCTTGCTGGGTAGAATAATCTTGGTTGTATGTTTTTTCTCCTTCATCACTTTAAATATGTCCTGCCACTCCCTTCTGGCTTGCAGAGTGTCTGCTGAAAGATCAGCTGTTAACCTTATGGGGATTCCCTTGTGTGTTTTTTCTTGTTTTCCCTTGTTGCTTTTAATATGTTTTCTTTGTATTTAATTTTTGATACTTTGATTAGTATGTGTCTTGACATGTTTCTCCTTGGATTTATCCTGTATGGGACTCTCTGTGCTTCCTGGACTTGATTAACTATTTCCTTTCTCATATCAGGGAAGTTTTCAACTATAATCTCTTCAAATATTTTCTCAGTTCCTTTCTTTTTCTCTTCTTCTTCTGGGACCCCTATAATTCGAATGTTGTTGTGTTTAATGTTGTCCCAGAGGTCTCTGAGACTGTCCTCAATTCTTTTCAGTCTTTTTTCTTTATCCTGCTCTGTGGTAGTTATTTCCACTATTTTATCTTCCAGGTCACTTATCTGTTCTTCTGCCTCAATTATTCTGCTTTTGATCTCTTCTAGAGAATTTTTAAGCTCATTTATTGTTTTGTTCCTCACTGTTTGTTTGTTCTTTAGTTCTTCTAGGCCCTGTTAAACGTTTCTTGTATTTTCTCTAATCTATTTCCAAGATTTTGGATCATCTTTACTATCATTTTTCTGAATTCTTTTTCAGGTAGACTGCCTATTTCCTCTTCATTTATTAGGTCTGGTGGGGTTTTGCCTTGCTCCTTCATCTACTGTGTGTTTCTCTGTCTTCTCATTTTGCTTAACTTACTGTGTTTGGGGGTCTCCTTTTCACAGGCTGCAGGGGCGTAGTTTCTGTTGTTTTTGGTGTCTGTCCCCAGTGCCTAAGGTTGGTTCAGTGTGTTGTGTAGGCTTCCTGGTGGAGGGAACTAGTGCCTGTGTTCTGGTGGATGAGGCTGGATCTTATCTTTCTGGTGGGCAGGTCCACGTCTGGTGGTGTGTTTTGGGGTGTCTGTGGCCTTATGATGATTTTAGGCAGCCTATCTGCTAATGGATGGAGTTGTGTTCCTGTCTTGCTAGTTGTTTCGCATAGGGTGTCTAGCACTGTAGCTTGCTGGTCGTTGAATGAAGCTATGTCTTGGAGTTGAGAAGGGGATCTCTGGGAGATTTTCACCATTTGATATTACATGGATCTGGGAGGTCTCTTGTGGATCAGTGTCCTGAAGTTGGCTCTCCCACCTCAGAGACACAGCCCTGACACATGGCTGGAGCACCAAGAACCTTTCATCCACACGGCTCAGAATTAAAGGGAGGAAAAATAGAAAGTAAGAAAAAGAAAGAAAGAAAGAAAGAAAGAGAGAGAGAGAGAGAGAGAGAGAGAGAGAGAGAGAGAGAGAGAGAGAGAGAGGGGGGGGGAGAGAGAGAAAGAAAGAAAGAAAGAAAGAAAGAAAGAAAGAAAGAAAGAAAGAAGATAACATGAAATAAAGTAAAAATAAAATAAATTTATTAAAATAAAAATAATTATTAAGAAAATATTTGTGAAAAGTAATAATAATAATAAAAAAAAAGGGACAGAGAGAACCCTAGGACAAATGGTAAGAGCAAAGCTCTGCAGACAAAATCTCACACAGAAGCATACACACTCACAAAAAGAGAAAGAGGGACAAAATATATATATATATTTGGAATGATTTGTTGTCTATTCAGGTATTCCACAAATGCAGGGTACATCAAGTTGACTGTGGAGATTTAATCCGCTGCTCCTGAGGCTGCTGGGAGAGATTTCCCTTTCTCTTCTTTCTTCGCAGATCTCCTAGGGTTCAGCTTCAGATTTGGACCCGCCTCTGCGTGTAGGTCGCCTGAGGGCATCTGTTCCCACTCAGGCAGGACGGGGTTAAAGGAGCCGCTGATTCGGGGCCTCTGACTCACTCAGGCCGGGGGGAGGGAGGGATACGGATGTGGGGAGAGCCTGCGGCAGGCAGAGGCCGGCAGTGGCGGACTGCACAGGCTCCCGGGAGGGGAGTTGGGGATAGTTACCTGTGCTTGCACACAGGCTTCTTGGTGGCGGCAGCAGCAGCCTTAGTGTCCCATGCCTGTCTCTCGGGTCCACGCTGATAGCCGCAGCTCACGCCCGTCTCTGGAGCTCCTTTAAGCAGCGCTCTTAATCCCCTCTCCTCGTGCACCAGGAAACAAAGAGGGAAGAAAAAGTCTCTTGGCTCTTCGGCAGGTCCAGACTTTTCCCCGGACTCCCTCCCGGCTAGCCGTGGTGCACTAACACCCTGCAGGTTGTGTTCATGCTGCCAACCCCAGTCCTCTCCCTGCGCTCCGACCGAAGCCGAGTCACAGCTCCCAGCCCCGCCCTCCCCGGCGGGTGAGCAGCCAAGCCTCTCGGGCTGGTGAGTGCCAGTTGGCACCGGTCCTCTCTGCGGGAATCTCTCCTCTTTGCCCTCCTCACCCCTGTTGCTGTGCTCTCCTCCGCGTCTCTGAAGCTTCCCCCCTCCGCCACCTGCAGTCTCCGCCCGCGAAGGGGCTCCCAGTGTGTGGAATCCTTTCCTCCTTCACAGGTCCTTCCCACTGGTATAGGTCTTGTCCCTATCCTTTGTCTCTGTTTATTCTTTTTTTTTTTTTTTTTTTTTTTTTTTTTGCCCTACCCAGGTATGTGGGGAGTTTCTTGCCTTTTGGGAAGTCTGAGGTCTTCTGCCAGCGTTCAGTAGGTGTTCTATAGGAGTTGTTCCACGTGTAGATGTATTTCTGATGTACTTGTGGGGAGGAAGGTGATCTCCGAGTCTTACTATTCTGCCATCTTGAAGCTCCTCCGAAGTTGCCTTTAATTTTTGTTCTTTGGAGTCTTATGGATAAGGGCACTTCAATCCACTAACTCTCACTGACTTGCGTTTGATTACTTTAATTCCTTAGAAGAAAAATCCCTGCCCTGGATTTTTAAACATGATTTCTGGGATGTTTCTTAAAATGCTACTAGTCATAAAATGTAAATATTATCTCGATATATTATTAAAAATACTTTAAAAGTGACTTTAAAAATGGCTCTTGCAATCTTTGTCGAATATATAGATTTTAAAAAATATTTTGTTTGTTTTTGTTTCTCTCCTTTGAGAAAGCAGTAATGGATGAAAGTTAAGATGAACTTCAAAATACTTTCTTCCAAATATCAAGGTGTTTAAAAAATATGTTTTCTTAACCAAATAATAAATCTAAAATAAATTTTACTTATGTTAGTTACATCTCTAGCCTTAAGGTTGAACTCTATGAACAATATGCAGATAAAAAAAAAAAAAGTATTCATTCACACTGAGTCTTAAAAGGTTATTTTAAAAAATACTGTTTCTCTATCTTTTATTCTAGTGAATAATTAGAGAACTGTCCACCCTCAATCATATATTTACAAAGATATAGACAAATGTAGAAGTTGATTAATGGTTTAAAAATAGAGAATTGCTTATTTTATATTCCTAGGATACTACTAACACAGAATTGCTACAAACACTGGCCAACTGTTTCTGCCACTGTCACTTGTCTCACTCTGAATCCTTCCTCTTCCCTCCATTGTTTTAATGAATATTCAAAGGTTTTGGATAATTAATCGCACTGTTTTAAACATGTCTTTGTCCCAAGAGGTCTCTCAAATAATTAGCCTCTTTGGAAGTGTTCAAAGATGTAGTACATTATGCCAAGATAGTGAAATCTCCAAATTATTTGCTTCTTTTTTGCTCATCCATATTAACCCAGTCTTTCAATTCTTTATACCCAATTGTTGAATAAGACATTGACAGAAGATGGCACTGTATTTTCATTGTTTTAAAAAATGTCAGTAAATAATCACCCCACTTTGAAGAAAACAAAATTTAAAACTACCTCAAAGAAAAAGAGACAGTTTTATTAGAAAATGGAGGTGAGATACATGCACAAAGCATAATTTATTTGAAAATTAGAATAGGGAGTAATTTAAAATTAAACATGAAAAATTAAATTTTAAGGTATACTACTTTCTATGGAAATTGCATGAAAAGATCATTTTATAACACAGTGTTGGTTACATATGAAAAATATCACATGCCATATGTGATGAAAAGGGACTGGAAGGATACCAATACTTAGTTTGTAGCTCGTGTTTGATCTTTACTTTTATAAATCATAAGACCCGGACAAGTTACTTCTCTCTGAATTAAATAACCATGTTTTATAAATGAAGGTAATAATACTTATTCTATTTTTGAGGTTTAAGTGAAAATATAGTAAGTGTTTAATTGATAGTTTTAGTTTTATCATCATATGATATAAACATTATGTAGGACAAAGAAGAAAATCTACCTTTTATCATTATATTATCAACACATAACACCATGTCTGACATTTAGTAGAAGTATGACAAATGTTGCTTTAGTGGAAGAAATAACAGGACTTCAGTGGATTGTGTATTGACTTTAAATGGCTTTCCAGAGAGGGGCTGTTAAAATGACACTCAAGTTTTCAGAAGCAATAAGTGTACAAAAACAGGTTTTCTAAGAGGCAGAAAGAAATTTACTTTTTTTTCTTTTTTATAATTGTAGCTCTTAACAGTGTTACATATAAATAGATGAGTGTGTCTGAAAATAAAACAAGGAAGAAAATTTTGTCTCTGTGGGATTACCCAAATTTACAGGCAAGACAAGTTACTTGAACTCAATCTACACTGATTAAACTTCTACATTTTAAAAAAATCATCATACATAGAAATGATGAGCTTACGTTTTATCTTAGAATTTAACTCCAGGCAAACTTAAACCTGAAAAACAAATATTGCAAATGCATGTTTAGAAAGAGTTATATATTTAAATATTCATCTTCATAATCCCCATGCAGTAGAAATTGCTAGTATTTAGTAAACAAAACAGAATAAAACAAAACAAAAATTTAATTTCTCTTCTTCTTGGGTATACAGGTAGCCTATATTTCCCAGTCTCCCTTGCAGTTAGATTTGGCCACATGACTGCACGTGCACAATGGAATGTGAATCAAAGTCCTATGTGTTATTGTTATGTGATATTTTTTAGAAATGGATATGCCCTCTAGTGTGGTACTAAGGGCAGGGCGGTGGTTAAGCTCCACCCAGCCAAGAAGAATATTTTATCTAAACTGACATGTTTAGAATTTCCACTGCAAGACATCTTTCATTCCTTTCACTAGCAAAATGCAGAGGAATAGCTGCTTCTTTCTACGTCTACAGGTCTAAATAAATAGCCCTTCTCCATGATTCCAGCTCTCACTAGGCTCTGTTGACATTATCTCCTCCCTTCACTCCTTTAGGTCTAAGGGTGGTTGACCGTAACAACTCCCCAGCTGCTTCTCTAGACCTGTAGATATCTCTTCTGGTTACTGAATTACATTCTCTTAAACTAAACTTGTTTTAATAGATTTCTGTTTCTTGCCAGGGCATGACACATACATCAGGAGTGTCAAAGAATAGAGACAGAGTTCAGTGTTTGGTTTGGTGTTTGTTATTTGCAAGTCTCTAAAAGCAGAATTGAGACAGATTAAAGTGTTTAGTTGACTTAAAATGTTGATATAATTTTGTGTCCATAAAACATAAAGGGATGATTGGGTGCTTCTTGAGTGTTACTTCTCTTTATGTTAAAATACATGAACATAGTCAACATTTTGATGGCCATACAATTTTTTTTAGTGCTTTTAAATATTGGAAATAATCAAACCCACAAATAATCCATTTAGTTTTATTTCAAGTGGTTACTCAACTTTGGACATCTAACTTTCCCACCACAGTGGCATGTGCATGTGAGAATATGTATGGATTCTTCAACAGAAAGGAGATAAGGAAAGCAGCCACAAGTGGTTAAACCCAGATGAGATTAATCATTCATCAGAAAAGAATTGAACTGCCTGAGGACTTTGAGAAATATTAAGGATATTCAATAATGCTATTCTAATGGGGCAAAACTTTGGAATAAATCTCAGATGATAGGGAAATCTCACCAAAAATCTGAGCAACGCAACTCTAAACATCAACTAGACTTAATTTATAGGAGATACTTTATTGAGGGAAACATTCATGACGGGTCACTGTCCCCTTGTCCTTATGTCACTATCGTGGCTGAAACTCCTGACTGAACCATCTAGAAAAATAACCACAAACATCTTGGAAGTGCAATGTAGAGAGTAAAATCTACACTAAATTTAGTTACCCAGTAGTATAAATACATTAATATAGGTACAGTGACATATAAACCGAGGTACTGCACAAAGACAGTGACAGAGGCATCAGTCATTTTAGGATTATGGCTATGAAGAAAGGAAAGGTGACATAGAACCATGGTTTGTGCTAAAGGAGATCAAAATCAGGCACTCCTGTCAAACTTCTTTTTTTAATGATGTGGTAATTAACAATCACAAATGCATCTTAGAAAAATCATTTGTTCCATAGATATGTCTCACTCTTTTTAGAAATACCCAGAGGAGATAGTGTTTATTTGTTTGCTTGCCCCACACTCCCGAAATCACCTTTGGATATTTTCTATGGGATCCCCGGCACCATCCACATATCTTAATCATTGCCAAAATTTTTGAGTTTTTCCTCCCTTCCTGACAGATGCTGAACTGTTATCTTTTTACTCTAATTCCTGATGATAGAGAACAGATTGAAGCTTGCCTCTCAGGGTTGGGAAGCAACTGGAAATTATACTATGAAGGAACTTTTCAGAATAAAGCAAATATTCTGTAACTTGTTTTGGGTTGGTGTTTACATGGGGCATGAAAGTCAACATTCATCACACTGTATATTTAAGATCTAAGCATTTTTTCAATTTAATTAAATTGAATTAAAAAAATTTCAAAATTATTCAATTGAATTCAAAACATTCAATAATTTTTTTCAATTAATTTTTTTTCAATTAAAAAGTCTAAGATTATAAAGAGATTAAGTAAATATTAGTCTCAGTTCTTTGTATATCTGAAGAGATTAAGCTTCAAGACTGAAAGTAGTAGTATATAACATGAACATTTTCACTTTGGATGGAGAGAACTAAAAAGAGACCTGATAATTTTTAAGCTATTTAAGCTCATTATGTTTTCAAAAGTGGTTAGGCAGTGGATGGAGAGAACTAAGAAGATATCTGATAATTTTTAAGGTATTTAAGCTCATTATGGTTTGAAAAGTGGTTAGGCAGTCTTTCTGGCCAAGAGCAAGGGGTAAAATTAACAGATAAGAAACTGTGTTCCATTCTAGGAAGATGTCTAGAACACCTGAGGCTTTTCATAACAACCATAGGCTGAGGTAGAAAGCATTCTGATCCTGTAAGTTCTAAGCAGAAAAAGATGAATAGTGGCCGGGAACATTTGGAGATATTTTTACAGGTAATGGGATATGGCTAGAGGACCTGTGAGATTTTTACTCACTTAAAGATCTTAGGATTCTAAAGTTTATATTTCAACATACAAAACTATATCTTAAATTATTCTAGCACAGATATTCTTGTATCTGAAGGCTGCACTTAACATACTGTTCATCATACCTCGCTGTCTATCACATTTAACACATTTGCTATCACCTTTAAAGCAGTGTGTTGATAAATGTGTGTGGAATATGTCTCATTTTATCTTAAGCTTCTTTTAATTTTATGAGTTTATTTCAGTCTGTTCCATGGCTTATTTCGTATTTCAAATTCTGTGCATTATGGATTTTACAAAGGAAATGAGCTAAGACTTTTTTTTCTCATCTACTACCTCAGGCAACATACAAATAAAAACATATTAATAACACTTTGGTCTCTGGTAAAATCATCCTTTAAGAAACTTCCATCAGTAAAATAAAATAAACTGTTTTACCTAGTGAATGAAAACCTCAGTTAATCTTTTGTTGAGGAGGGTCTGTCTATGAAGTAACAAAATAATCTATTTGTCAGCTGATTTTTGTATTTCCTGAACTATAAAATGTTAATAACTGAAAATAAATGCATAATTACAGAAAATATATACATAAATAAATTAATAAATATAGAGAGAGTATTGACCTAAGGTTGTCAAATGTTTGCTGTGATAAGTATGGCTATATTAAAAAACTACAGAAAACAACTAAAATCCTAATATAACCATCTTTTTATAGAAAACAAAAGGACTTTTAAAGACCCCCCAAATTAAATCAAAGCTAGGGATAGTGTTAATAATATTTATGGGTATGGTGCAAGCAACTGAGCAGTCAGAACAGAATTATCTGATACTACTTACTGGTTTACACTAAATTCATGATTGGATGAACACGATGTTAAAATGAAAACAAAACAAAATTGTGCATTAAGTACATTATATTTCATTAAAAAAAATCATGACATTGTCCTTATGTTCTTACGTTGTCTTTGACTGTAAAAATTTTGTTACACATGAGGAAGTGTCCTTAGAGAATAAGTTGGGGAATGCTGACCTTCAAAAGTCAGCTGAACCCCTAGGTTAGCATCATAAAAAGGGGGTAGGTGAAATCTGTGTGTTATTGAACCACAAATATTAAAATCAAATATACAAAAAAAGCTCTCTCATCCCTGTAGAGGAAGACAGTGATCCTCCAGGGCTATCTTTAAGAATGGATCTAAGCTATTGCAACTGCAGAATACATATGCAGTGATCTTATTTCCTTAAGGAATTTCCAATCTAGGTACAGTAACAAGATGAATATGTCTAAAATAACCAGAAAAATATTTTAAATTGATGCATTTAAGTATATGATATTATTGCCAGATATATCCTAGTAAGATAACCTATATGAGAGTACTGATTATACAGAAGAAAACTTAAGCTCAAAAAGATTTTCTAATGCAATGGATTTTATTTATATTTTGGTATCTAGAAGAATTTTAAATATGCTCGTGAATAAACAGCAATGCCTCTAGCTCTATATGGGGACGTTAGATTCTTAAATGTGAAAAAGGACTTATTTGGGTGAGAAATAACCCATTGTATATCCCTACTTCGTGCTCCACAAGAAGTCTAGAGCTTCCTACATATACTTAGACAGACCCTTAAATTGACACACAATCTCTGCTCCCAAAATACTTTGTTAGATACTGTAGGTTGATAAATTTTAAGTATCCCATGAAGTTGTACCCAAAAAATTGAAGAAAATATAGACTGTAGTAGTAATAACCTCCAAAGACATCCTGGTCCTAGTCCCTGGAACCTGTGAATGTTGTCTTATGTGGCAAAAGAGAATTTGCAGATGTAATAAAGTTAAGCGTTTTGATAAGGGGAGATTATCCTGGATTATCCACATGGGCCCTAAATGTAATCATAAGTATCCTTATAAGAAGGAGGTAAAAGAATATGTGACCAGAGAAGAGGAGGAAGGCAACGTGAGGTAAAGAGCAGAGATTGGAATGATGTGGCCACAAGCAAAGGAATGCCAGCTGCCAGCTGCCAGCTGCCAGCTAACAGGGGAAGTTACTCCCCTGGAGCCTCCAGAAAGAATCACCCCTGCTGATACCTTGATTTTGGTCTCTTAAGACTCATTTTGTACTTCTCACATCGAGAACTAAAGAAAATACATTTCATTGTGTAAGACAATAAGTTTGTGGCAATTTGTTACATAGGCAACAAGAAACTAATAACTAAAGTGGTTTTGTCTTTCTTACATCTGCTCTGATTTCATGCTTAGATGGTTCTCAGTGACTTCTAAATTGGCAGAAGGCATCACACTCTGCCTTCATTAGCTGTGTGCTGTGGTTTTACACCTCTTTTTTGCTTTAACGGCATTGTCCCATTGCCAAATTACTTATATTAAGAGAGAAGTCATATTTAGTAATCTTTCTGAAACAGATTTATGAAGCTGATTAAACAAATTGATTTATTTTATCTCGTTGGGATCTAAATATCTCATATAATTTCTCATAACATAGGTCCTGTTTAAAAACACATTTTTTTCTTTCAATCAAATAAATTAATCATCAAATGTCATATAGTGGGGCAATTTACATACTCTTCAGGGTTTAAATGTGGAAAATAGAATATTTTATATATACATATAATATGTTTACTGTAGATTTTTATTAATGATAAAATTATAAAGATATAAAATTGAATCATTTAAAAAATTCTAAGCTATAACTTATAAGGTAAATCATTTTTTGTTGTTAATTTCTCTGATCCTATTTGCATAAACTACAGTCAATGAAATACAAGTTCCCACTCCCCCTCTAAGACAGTTAATGGAGATTTTTAAAGGATTTTTAATTTACTTTTTTTGGCCTCCTTCAACATATATTTTTTTTAACATCTTTATTGGAGTATAATTGCTTTACAATGGTGTGTTAGTTTCTGCTTTATAACAAAGTGAATCAACTATATATATACATATATCCCCATAACTCTTCCCTCTTGCATCTCCCTCCCACCCTCCTTATCCCACCTCTCTAGGTGGTCACAAAGCTCTGAGCTGATCTCCCTGTACTATGTGGCTGCTTCCCACTGGCTATCTATTTTACATTTGGTAGTGTATATATGTCCATGCTACTCTCTCACTTCATCCTAGCTTACCCTTCCCCCTCCCCATGTCCTCAAGTCCATTCTCTACGTCTGCATCTTTATTCCTTTCCTGCCCCTATGTTCTTCAGATCTTTTTTTTTTTTTTTTTAAGATTCCATATATATGTGTTAGCATACAGTATTGGTTTTTCTCCTTCTGGCTTACTTCACTCTGTATGACAGACTCTAGGTCCTTCCACCTTGATAAAAATAACTCAGTTTCATTTCTTTTTTATGGCTGAATAATATGCCATTGTATATATGTGGCACATCTTCTTTATCCTTTCATCTGTCAATGGACATTTAGGTTGCTTCCATGTCCTGGCCATTGTAAATAGAGCTGCAATGAACATTTTGGTACATGACTCTTATTGAATTATGTTTTTCTCAGGGTATATGCCCAGTAGTGGTATTGCTGGGTCATATGGTAGTTCTATTTTTAGTTTTTTAAAGAACATCCATACTGTTCTCCATAGTGGCTGTATCAATATACATTCCCACCACAGTGCAAGAGATTTCCTTTTCTCCACACATTCTCCAGCATTTACTGTTTGTAGTTTTTTTGATGATGGCCATTCTGACTGGTGTGAGGTGATACCTGATTGTAGTTTTGATTTGCATTTCTCTGATAATTAGTGATGTTGAGCATCCTTTCATGTGTTTGTTGGCAATCTTTATATCTTCTTTGGAGAAATGTATATTTAGGTCTTTTGCCCATTTTTGGATTGGGTTGTTTGTTTCTTTTTTTTTTGATATTTGAGCTGCATGAGCTGCTTGTAAATTTTGGAGATTAATCCTTTGTCAGTTGCTTCATTTGCAAATATTTTCTCCCATTCTGAGGGTTGTCTTTTGGTCTTGTTTACGGTTTGCTTTGCTGTGCAAAAGCTTTTAAGTTTCATTAGGCCCCATTTGTTTATTTTTGTTTTTATTTCCATTTCTCTAGGAGGTGCGTCAAAAAGGATCTTGCTGTGATTTATGTCATAGAGTGTTTTGCCTAAGTTTTCCTCAAAGAGTTTTATAGTGTGTGGCCTTACATTTAGATCTTTAATCCATTTTGAGCTTATTTTTGTGTATGGTGTTAGGGAGTGTTCTAATTTAGTTCCTTTACATGTAGCTGTCCAGTTTTCCCAACACTAATTATTGAAAAGGCTGTCTTTTCTCCATTGTATATTCTTGCCTCCTTTATCAAAAATAAGATGACCATATGTGTATGGGTTTATCTCTGGGCTTTCTATCCTGTTCCATTGATCAATCTTTCTGTTTTTGTGCCAGTATCATACTGTCTTTATTACTGTAGCTTTGTAGTATAGTCTGAATTCAGGGAGCCTGATTCCTCCAGCTCCATTTTTCTTTCTCAAGATTGCTTTGGCTATTAGGGGTCTTTTGTGTTTCCATACAAATTGTGAAATTTTTTGTTCTAGTTCTGTGAAAAATGCCATTCGTAGTTTGATAGGGATTGCATTGAATCTGTAGATTGCTTTGAGTAGTACAGTCATTTTCACAATTGGATTTTCCAATCCAATAAAGTAAATCTTTACTAGAGCCCCAACATTTTTATGATTTGTTTTTCAAGAGGTAGAAATGATAGCTTAAATGGTAAATAAGATATGGGAAAACTGGAATCTTAGGAACATGGAGGATGTGTCATGAATATATCAGTTAAAATTTTTTGTGGGAAACTGAAACCAGAATAGTGTTTACTACTTTTATGGAATGAATTGAATCTCCCTAAAATTCATGTGAAAAAGTTCTATAACCCAGTACAATGGAATGCCACTATATTCAGATATAGGATTTTAAAGAGTTAATTAAGTTAAAAATGAGGTCAGTAGGGTTGGCTCCAATCCAATATGATTGCTTTCCACATAAGAAGAGAAAATCTGGACACAGAAATGTACGAGGGAAAACCATGGGAAGAAACAGAGAGAAGACAGACACAAGCCATCTGCAAGCCAAGGTGAAAGCTCTCGGAAGAAACCATGCCTTCTGACATCTTGGTCTTGGCCTTATAGCCTCAAGAATTGTGATAAAATAAATTTACATTAAACCAGTATCACCCAGTTTGTGGCCCTTTGTTATGACAGCCCTGGCAAACTAATAAAGACTCGGATGATACTAAATACATATTAGAGTAATTAAATTAAAAGTCATTTTCTTAGTCATTGATTTAATAGAAAAGCACAAATATTTGGGCATATTGGCTTGTTTAATTAAGCATAACATTAGGAGAATCTACATGAAAATTTTTGAGCTTCAGAAGCATTTTATCCATTATATTTTATATGTCTATGTGATATGTAGTGGGGACATCTGGTTCAAAATTATGTTTTGATTTGTTTTTTTTTCCTTTGTGAGTCCCTGTAGTTGTTTTCATGTAAATTTGCCACAAACTAGTATTTAATTCTAGCAAAAAGAAAATTTAATGAACATATAATTACTCTTTATTTTGTTTTTATGTATTAGCCAAATATTTGGGGCACTTTAAAATTAAATTGCTCAATTTATGAGTTTGGTGAAACAAGTAAAATTTAAGAAGGAAAAATGCAGACGTCATTAAAAAAAAAATTCTTACCATAATGGTGAATAAGAAAATTAGAAAAAAAATATTAATTTAATAACATTGTTTTGGAAAGTATTTAATCCAAGAATTTTTGAGGTAGTTACCAAATGAAGAACCTTTAAGTATTTGTCATTATTTGTTTGATATTATGGTCATTATGAGAAATTTAATGCACTGTTATATATTTTCAATGAAGGATAAATCTATATGATATGCTAAGCTTAAAATAAAATTTTATTTTTTTTAAATTATTGGTAGTTAGGAAAGCTAAAGGAATTTAAATATAATTAATTTCAAGCATGCAGGAACTATATCAAATGCTTACCATATTTGAAAAGGTAAACCTAGAAACAAGTCAAAGGGAACATTGAAACCATGCCCTTATTTTAGGATCAAAATGATAGAATAGAAAGAAAGGGTTGCATGACATTTAAATGTCTTATTTATGACATGCTTGCAATATCCACGTGAGCTTTCAAATTTCTGTAGGATTTCTCCCACTCTCCCGTATTTCTGAAAAGGGGATTTGGATTTTGGATGCACACATCAGTAAGGGGAAGTTTGCAGCAAGCAGTAGCGAGCAGTAGCTGGAAGCAAGATCTTAGTTCCCGGACTGGGAGTCCTAACCACTAGATCACAGAGGCCAGTGGCTACGGCCTGGATCCCCAGTTCTTGCCTGTCTTGTCAAAAAAAAGAATTCAAGCGAGGAGGCAGAAGGTAAAGAGAAAAGTAAAAACGTATTGGAAAAGCAAGGTACATGCAGAAAGATGCAAAGGCAAACTCAGAGAGAGAGTCGCACATTTGGGAAGTTTAAATTCTTTATAAGGGGGCAGTTTTCTGGGTCTTTGTCTTCCTTCTGGCCAATCAATCATCTTGTTTTGTGCCCCCCTGGTTAATTTGTCTAAGGACCCTCCCCTTAGGTGCAAACACACCTCTCAGCCAAGATAGATCTTGACATGAAAGCCTCTGGGAGAAACAAGACTCATTATCTCCTGGCATTGTCCCCTGACTTTTGACCCCCAAGGAGCCTTTCCACGCATATGTAGTGTCTCCCTTGCCCCAAGGATGGGGGAAATGGAAATCCCTTGATCCCTTACTCAAATGAGGTTTTGCCCCTCTTTGTTCTTGCCATGAATGTTTTCTTAAAGCGTCCACAAGAGCCAAAGCCTGGCTATTTACCCTGTCCCTGTCATAGCTTCCATTTTGAGAGTGAATAGGAGGCTGATTTAAATGTCTAACCTGGAACCCATCTACCTCCCGTCTCAGGAAATGCAAACAGGAGACTAGTTGTAAGTGTCGGGCCTGAAGCCACTTTTCCCTGCCCCATGAAATGTAAACAGGAGGCCAGTTGTAAATACCTAACCTGGAGCCCATCTATCTCCTGTCTCAATTTTACTAGATATGAAATGATTTTTCTTTTTACTGTTATTGTAGCTGTCATTTCAACTCTAATAACTATAGCAATATTTTTAAGTGTCTGCATTAATTAATAACAGCTACGTTCTTAATATTTCTCTTTACATTTCACAAGCTCCAAAGTTTACAAATCAGAAGAGTCTTGTATTTCTGCTCCTAAATAGAGTATGCTTTTCTCTAAATTCTCATGAGATATCAGGTTGCAAATTATAGTCTGATTTCTCAAAAAATCCTGTTACCAATTACAGTAGCTCTGTAGTATTTATCCTAAATCTGTGGGTGATATTCTGTATTTTATTAATGAAACAGTGCACCATGCACCTTTGTCAAGTTTATTAATTAAGCTTTTCATTTTCATAATTGTAGGTTTTCGTTCAGTTCTAAGAAATAACACAGAGATTCCTTCCAGCCTTTACCTAATTTCTCCTAATACGTATACAATATCACAACCAGAAATTGTACATTGATATAATCCACCCACCTTGTACAGACTTCCCCAGTTTTACTTGTATTCACGAGTTTATGTGTATGTGTGTTTACTTTTATGTCCCTTTATCACATAAGTAGATTCATTTGATGGCCACCACCTTTCAAGATACAGAACAGTTGCACTACCTCAAGGATTCCTTGTATTGTTATTTTAGAATCACATCTAATTTCCTTTCACCCCCCCACAGATCTGCCAACCACTATTGTGTTCTCCATTTCTATAGGTTTGTCATTTCAAGAACAAATGGGGAGAGCACACTCCTTAGAGTGCAGGGACTCTCACAGCTCCTCTGTTATCTAAAGAGTCATGGAGACCAGGTGGCCTGGGTTTAATGCCAACCAGTTAGGCTAGGGGGAGGCCAAGGGGAAGCTGGGTGTTGGGAATAGCTGCAAACCGTAACCTCAGGAAGCAATAGCTAAAGGAAATGTGAAAAAAATAATTGTCATTTTGAAGTAATCAATTAAGCAGATCCTTTGGATATCCTTGATCCAGACTTTAAAAGATCTTGACTTCAGATAATAGAAAAATTGGAGAGTAGTTTAAAAGAAGGGAAACACAGTATTTTAACACCGGAGGTGTATTTCTGACATAAAGTAAAACCAACAGTGATCCTTCATATACTATGTTTATTTTGTAAAGATAGTCTTTCAAAAAGCAACACACATAAATTCTTTGCCACATCAATCCTTTCTTCCAAAAGTGGGTAGATAAAGCGAATAGATCCTTTGTTTCTCTATTTCATTGTGGAACACACAGTCATGACAGGTTTATTTTTTTAAATCTAAAACATTGTTCATTACTCCCCCTAGTCATAAAACACCTTAAAACCTTATCTGCTGCTAACCTATGTTAATTCACACTGTGTAAATAATACCTAGGATTTTAGGCTCTTGAAAAACAGAAATCCCCTTCTCACTGCCCAGAAAATTGAAAATCTGATTTCCTTCCTCAGACATAATGATGGGTCAGTGCCATGAGAAAGATGAGAATAACACTGTTCATACAGGAATAAATGAGGAAGCAGTTCATGGGCTGATCTTAATGAAATTTCTGAAGAATTGTACTTTTCATACAGGCTCTATTTCAAGAAGAATATTGCAGTAGGATTTAATAACATCAGAGGTTAATAATAGAAAGAACATTATAGGAAAATAAAAAAATAAAATCTCCCACTCCATAAAGTATACCGTTCCCTCTGAAATTACTAGCATATTATATATGAAATTGCAGTAAAAGGGGAAAACACATAAAAATTATGATTATATTTTTGCCTTAAAAAATGAACAGATTGCTTTTTTTTAACATCTTTATTGGGGTATAATTGCTTTACAATGTTGTGTTAGTTCCTGCTGTATAACAAAGTGAACCACAATATGTATACATATATCCCCATATCCCCATATCCCCTTCCTCTTACGTCTCCCTACCACCCTCCTTATCCCACCCCTCTAGGTGGTCACAAAGCACAGAGCTGATATCCCTGTGAGATGCAGCTGCTTCCCACATGGTATCTATTTTACATTTGGTAGTGTATATATGTAAATGTTATTCTCTCACTTCTTCCCAGCTAACCCTTCACCCTCCCCTTGTCCTCAAGTCCATTCTCTATGTCTGAATCTTTATTCTTGTCCTGACCCTAGGTTCATCAGAACAATTTTTTTGTTTGTTTGTTTTTTTCTTTCTGACTTACTTCACTCTGTATGACAGATTCTAGGTCCATCCACCTCACTACAAGTAACTCAATTTCATTTTTTTTATGGCTGAGTAATATTTCATTATATAGGGGATTGAAATTAGTGTCCAAATTGAGGGCTCAGATATATGGCATGAGTAGGAATAATTTATCTATGGTAACAGGCAGGGAAATGTGATACAAATGGTAAGACAAATAGTGGTGTGCATGTGTGTGTTTGTGATGGTGGAAATTTTTGGTGTTTTCTAGTAGTTGCTTGATTTTTCAGAGAAGTAGGAATCAAGATAATTAGCTAAAACTAAAAATGGGGAGGAGACTTGAGAAGAGGGGAAAGGTGTTAAGTATTGAATAGCTGATTTGAGTGAAAAAGTGAAGTGGTTAAGGCAAAGATGAGATATTCTAACAGCACCAAGAGCACCTTCAGTTTTGTGGCTGTGGATTTATTGTGAGCTGAATTACCATGGTGGTGTTTTCTTCTCCAGCTTTCCTGGCATATCTGCATGTGCAAAATAATATAAAGTGGTTTTTCCAAGCAAATAAAATAAAACAAGGCAAGGAAAGGGGGTCCAGGTAATGGAGTAAGAATATCTAAAGGGTGAGGGACGCAGAGAAGGTGGTAGGATCAAGAAACTGGAGGTCCTAATGGAGTTGCAGAATTACTGAACTCCATGTTCTAGAAGAAATGAGCTAGAATATAGAAATCAGTGGACAGTGAATCCCCATAATTAGGAGCATAGAAGAATTGTAGAATTGGTAATTTTAAAAGAAACACATACCACTGCTAACAACAAAACTAATGGTTTAACAGAGGATTGAGAAGCTGATATAATTTTGAGATCAAGATAACACTTGGAGAAAAATCAAGACTCCAGAGTGCTAAAAATATTTATTATTGGGACATTGAGATTATCTTAAATAAGGCAAACAAGGTAGTGTCATTAAATGACAGCAGCAGTGAAGAATCATGGTAGCATAGTCTGATAACATGAGATTTAAAGCTGAGAGTGTAGGGAAGCAGGAGGGGAAGTTATTAGAATGGGGTAATGAGGAGTAGTGATGCTTCTAGCTCCAGACTCACTGGGAAAAGGGCCATGGGCAAAAAAAGTAGCCACCTCTATTAGGACTGCAGGGAAATCAGTATCTTCAGGGGAGAGTCATATCTGTCAGAAGAAAAAAAGTTAAATGTTAGAGAAGAGATGGAAGATATGCTTTTATATATATATATATATATATAAACATCTTTATTGGAGTATAATTGCTTTACAATGGTGTGTTAATTTCTCCTTTATAACAAAGTGAATCCCTCTTACGTCTCCCTCTCACCTTCCCTGTCCCACCCCTCTAGGTGGTCACAAAGCATAGAGCTGATCTTCCTGTGATTTTAACTACATTTTTTATTTTTGGTCTATAGATAACCAGCCTTTTTGTCATTTTAACCCATATTCCAAACAAGTTTTAGTATTATAATTTTAAAAATATATGGGTCATATGGTTTTAATTAGTATTGACTATTATGTTGTTTGACATACATAATAATAAATTATTTTAAATGATTGTTATATAAATAAAGAAATCAGATGTCATATTGTGCTTATAAAATAGAATAGAAATATGAGTGATGAGAGGGTTAATATAACTTAGCAGGTTTTATTGTATTGAGCTGAATCTTCTGTTCTCTTATTATTATTATTCAAAAGAAACAAGGGTGAATTCATCCAAGACAGTTCATAAACCTGATGCTTTTAGTCCTTTATAATTTTTCAGATTTGTTTCAATATAAAAAAAAATCTACCATGAAGGTAAAATCAAATTGTAGAAGGAAAATATAGTAGACAATAAGCTTCAGAACAGAAACACATAGCTTTAAGTACTACTTTATATTAGTTAGAGCTGCAAAGAGCAAAGGGATGAACCATTTCTCAAATATGCTTCTTGCTGTTTTGAAGCACCCTGAGGTGGATCCAAAGGACATATGGATATCTTGGGAAATGGTTGAGTGCTCTTTACCTACGCTACTCTACAGATTGTTTATCACTTAAATATGGTAGATTTGAGTTTGCTACTCTAACTGTATTGATTTGATAAAAAAAAAAAAATTTATGCTCTACAATCTTAGATTATTGTGGCCTGAGAAATATCCGCTATACTTACCTCTTACTTGCTATGCACAATGGCTCTGTCCTGATTATAGGGTGTATTCTACGTAAGTGACTGGTTTTGACTGCGTATTAAAAGCCCGTTTATTTTCCAGTTAACCACTGTTTATCTCACTTAATGATTTGCTTGCTTTCCTCAGGAAGAGAATGCGGATGAGTCTAGGAATGGGAAATAAAAAAACAACTGAATTAGAGAGAGACTTGATTAGAAACAGACTGTTAATTCAAGTGTTATTATCAATTGTTGAGGAATGGATTTGTTGTAGAAAATAAATGAAGAAGGAAAATTGACAGATAAAAGGAAAGTAAATTTGATTTATTTTTCTCTCCTTTTCTCATATTTTCCTTTAAGCTTACAGTTGTTTTTTTATTTATTTTCTTCAATATGCAAAGGCTTTGTGCATTAGTAAAGTAGGGTAAAAGAAATATGTTCTTATCTTCTGTAAAAAACAAAGTGCTAAGAAGTGACTGCTCTCCTTAAGGATTTTCTTTACAAGAAGCAGAGGCTATGTGTAGTATCCAAAGAAATGGGGGCTAGAGGTACCTGTTAGCATACAGTGTTTTTACTCTTCTCAAGGAGACACTAAAATTACAGCTCCCTCAAGTTAATGCTCCTCTAATGCTTTTCAAAAAGTATAAGAAAAATGTATAAGCCATGATCATAAAAAGGCTATACAAGAGGTAGTAAATTAAAAGAAAATTAATTCACTTTAATATTCTAGCAGTATGCACTTTTTTCTTCCATGTAAATGATGCTTAGGCAAAGTCATTCATGAATAAAAGACATTTAATAAGGAAACATTTTTTTTCACAGTTGAATGTGAATGAAGGGAATAAACAGTTAAAGGATGGATTTTCTAGGGATGTACCTACTCTGTTGAAACTGCCAGCCATAGTCATTTATTACTTCATGACTCTAACTGGATTTTTTGTTTGTTTACGATTTATCAACCATTGAAGCAGGTGCTGAATATAAAATAATGAAGAAGACCAGATGTTTTCTTCAAATAACTAAAAACAAAATTTTAAACACTCCAGGTTTAAAAATTATTAATGTTTATATGGTATTGTTTCTTTATCAAATAAAACAGTTTAATTTAATATAATTTTAATATAAATCTTAATAATTCTTGTTTGTGAACTGTATTTTATATGGTTTGTTTATTAAGTATTCATTATTTAAATTTGGAATAATTCATCAATTTTGTTTTTGTTATTGATGATGGTGTTGGTTTTAAACAGTGATAAAGTCCAAGGCATTTGAGTTTTTGAAATAAAGCAATAAAATAAAGCTTATATAATACCTGAGCAACAAGAAAACTGGTCATTAAAAATTCTGGGAAATATGATTTTGAGAACAATCAAGCATTTTGTTTGTCCCATAGTAAGAATTCAACAAGTATCTATGGAGGTAAACAATTATATTAATAAAATCAATAAAAAGTCAATAAGCAAAATAAATTTAATAGATATGGATCCTCTGAAAATCAAAATACAGAAGAGAAAGAATCTAAGTATAGCCAAAGTGGACCATTTATTAGAATGAAAATAAAAGAAAAATTAGGTAAATGACAGAACTGAAAGACAAAAGCCTAAAAGTCTTATAAAAAATTGTGCACAGCATTATGAATACAAATAAAGATTAATACATATTTTCCATTTTAATGTCAAGTCTCCCAATTCCTGTTCATCATTATAAGTAGGCTAATAACTATTTCATTTAATCAATCATTAACTTATTCTTTAGCAGTTAATTAATTCTTGCATTATGCTAGATACAAAGAACTAATTAGACATAATCTCTGGCATTGAAGAGATAGTTATTTCTAAAACACAAAGATAAACATCTAATGTATGAAGAAGACAGATAAATTGGGCAAGCGTGGTAGATTGCACAAAGAAAGATCACATATTCTTTCCATCTCTGACTATAGACCTTACTTTGTATTGTGATATTGTAGCTCTTTCCATTAAGAGATAAGTTATGTAATTTGTTTTAGCCAATATGACGTTAACAAATATGATTTAAGAAAAGGATTAAGAAACACTTGAACAGTGGGACTTATCTTGTTTCTGCTTTTGAAACCTTGAGACCACCATGTGAAAAATGCTTGAGCTAGCTTGCTGGAGGATCAAAGGTCACTTGGCAGCAAAAGAAGGTACCCCAGCCATAAGATTTAACCATCCACCTGCTAGATAACTCTTCAGTTTACATGAGAAAGCCCAACAGAAAGATCAGCTAGGCAGGTCCAGACCATCAACAACTGATCCAAGGAATTTTGGAAAATAAATAGTTTAAGGCAATATATTCTGGATGACTTGTCATATGATGGAAATATAATATTTTGATGAAAACATTCAGATTTTGTTTGTTAAATTTTATAGCATTAAGAAATGAAAGATTTATCTGATACAAAACTTTTTCTTTAATTTTAAAATGAGTTTAGATTTCTAGAAAAGTTGCAAAAATCGATCATAGTATATGTGTGCCCTTCATTCAGCTTACCCTAGGGTTAACAACTTATGTATGCATAGTACTATTAAAAAAACAGAAAATTGAATGGGTATTTTACAGTTAAATATTGTACAGATTTTTTTGCATAATTTTACTAATTTTTCTGTGAATTTTCTTTTAAATTTCAGGGTCAGTGTTTCCTTTTCTTTCCTTGCCATGATACTTTTGAAGAGCTCTGGTCAGTAACATGAATCTTAATTTGTGTTTGTCTGATGCTTTTTTCAGGATTATATTGAGATTATGCATGTTTTCAGTAATGTCAAAATATTATCGTGTGACCTACTTTGTGTGTCATCAAGGGGTGTACGATTTGTCTCTTTACTTACGGTGTTAACTTGGAATACTTGATTAAGGAGATGCATCCATAATTCTCCACTTATTAAGTTCTAAGTAAAATAAAACATTAAATTTTAAAAACACCAAATTTACATTGTTATTAGAATATGTCTTATATGGGTGAATCTCAGTGAAATAATTAGGGGATCTCCAATTGTCCAAAGTTTACTGCAAAAGCTCTGGTTTTAATGAGAAAATGTACTTGAAAAAGCAATATGTACTTTCAAAAGGATATCTGTGGTGATGTCATTCCATGGGATTAAAGCATTTAATATCTTGAGTACATCATTTATTTGCTTATAAAAACACAGTTTTTTCTTGTGAAGAATCAATACACATTAGTTAAAAGTTAGTAACAATCAAGCTTCATTATTCTGGGACCCAGACTGAAGTAGAGCTTACATGTTACAAACTGTTGTTGAAGCAGAAAAAAAGTAGTAAAAGCACTTGATGATCCTTAAATTGTATGCTTATACTGGCATCTTGCACTTCTGTTTACAGTCCACTGGCCAGAGCAAGTCAAATGGCCAAGCATTATCAAATGAGAAGGAGAAAATTCTTCTTCCTATAGTAAATCAACACAAGTCATGGCAATGGGACTGGGGTAAGGAATCATGACAAAGAGCGTGGGCAAGTAAATAAGTGAAATAATAGTGCCATCTACACAAGAGCAGGGACACTGAAAGCTGGCTGACAATGTTTGATTTCTAACCTTTTCCTTTACTAGCTCTATGAGCTATAAAGACACTTAGCTCCTTCATAATTTATTTTCCTTATATTCAAAAAGGGAAAACTGAAAGTTCCTATATCATTTTTTGAGGATTAACTGAGTTAAAATAAATAAAGCAAGTAGAATACTTTCTGGAATATTACAGTTCTATATATGTGTTTGTTAAATAAATTACATGGACACACACGTATACACTAAACACACAATTAAACTAGCTTCTTTTTGCAATAATTTCCGACTCTCTCTTAGGGGAACTGTCAGCCTGTCAATTGTATGCATTGAGTTGTAAATAAAATAATTTGCTCTCAGGTTTTATCTGATCTAAGTCCCCATAAAGCCAACCCTGTAGTAATTTCAACAGCTCTAAATTAATTTTAGTTTCCAAGGTGTCATACAGTTACTGCTGTTTATAATAAAATTGCATAATTGAATTTTGAAATATTTTCATATTGCTCCATCAAAGTATTATGCCAAATTTTAAAAATCTTAGAAACATAAATTTCTATAGAAAGCAAAGCTTCCATTACTCTGTATTACGCTGTTGAAACACAAGAATATTACTCTGGCTAAGACCTCTTTTATGCATATACAATCAACTACCTACACAACATCTCCCTTTGGGCATCTTCCAGCCACCTGACGCTAAATGTGACCAAGCTTGAACTCTCAATATTCTTCCCCAAATCTGACCATGACTCAAAGCTTTCTAATTCAGTGACAGATATTATCATCCTTTTAGTTGTGCAAAAGTCAACTAATCCTAGTATCTTAGAAACATGAGAATAATGTTTTACATCTCCCTTTTTCTGTTATCAGATTTCTCTTATTTCTAGGCCCTACCATTTTTCTCCTTCACTATATCTTAAGTCTATCCACTCTCCTCAGTTGTCTGTTAGCCCCGGTCACTTCATCTCACACTTAGGTGATTGCAATATTTAATGACTGGTATTCCCATAACTCCCTTCTTCACCTGATATCCATGTACACAACATACACAAATATTTCAAACACTGAATCCAATGTAATTTTTTAAAATTTATATTTAGTTATCTGTCCAAATTTCAAATTACTATTAGAACAGCCAATAAAGACATGACCTACATCTCCACATTCATTTTCTATCATGTTCCTTCCAACTCCATCAATGTCAACCACGCCAATCTTGTTTACCTCACTACATACACCAGGCCTGGTGCTATAGCCACCAAAACTTTGCCTGAAACACTCTTCCCACCCCATTCTCTACTTCTTATCAACCTTAGATCTCAATGTCATCAAACCTCTGTCAGGCACCTTCTACATGATTAGATCAGATACCTTATTATCACCTCTCATATAATCATTAATTTTCCTTCATAGTACTTGTCAGGGTGATTATTTTATTTATTTTATTGTTTATTTAATACCTTTTTCTATTACCAATTCTAAGCTCTGTAAGCATAGGAGTTTGGCTTTTATGTTGTTGTTAACCTTTATTTCCCCAGCATCAAGCATAAGGATTATCGAATAACAGGCCCTTGATGAATATATAGAGTTATTAATCAATAACCAAAATTTCAAGTGTTGTTTAATTTAAATTAGAAAATATACCCAAAAAGAATCAGTAAATATCTATATGTAGATTGGCCATTAGTAGTGTAATTTATAATTGAGGCTACTTGAATTCATAAAATCATGCATTCAATTCTAGAAGAGAATATAAGTGGAGTACGTGAAGGGAATAGGCAGCAACAGGATACCTAGATCTGTTTAACTACCCCATTTATTACTTCTTGCTACATTGATCCAAAGGGACAACCTATTAATAAAGTAGGAAAGAAAATTGCTGGAGTTGATAGAGACCCAATCAATCTGCTACTAACGGAGATTAAAATCAGGCATAAAATCATTGTGGTAAGATTAATCTATGTGGGGCTTCCCTTGTGGTGCAGTGGTTGACAGTCTGCCTGCCAATGCAGGGGACACGGGTTCGTGCCCCGGTCCGGGAAAATCCCACGTGCCGTGGAGCGGCTGGGTCCATGAGCCATGGCCACTGATCCTGCGTGTCCGGAGCCTGTGCTCCGCAACAGAAGAGGCCACAACTGTGAGAGGCCCGTGTACCGCAAAAAAAAAAAAAAAAAAAGATTAATCTATATGGAAACTTTGTTCTTTGCCATAAAGTATACCAAACTATTTATCATATATCTTCTTTGGAGTATCTAGATATTTGTGAGACACTTTAGCATCTTGAAAAGGTCTATTTCTTCTGTATATTTTATGAAAGTAAATAGTACACAGTTATTTTATTATCATGGCTCATGAGATAGTTAATAATATGTTCTTGACTTTTAACTGGTTTCCACATCCTTGCCTCTATTCTCAGCTCACTAAAAATTTAATTTTAGGCTTCTCCTCCCAAACAGTATTTTTCATCTGCAGAAAATCTCACATATTATGCTATTCCTCTGATTTATGTTTTTGGGTCATTTATTTTCTATATGTACTGAAGATGCATTCGTTTGACTGTTCATCAAAATATTTGAATTTTATTCTAACAGAAAGTCATATAGATATTTTTCAAGGAAGGTATTGAAAATATAGAATAATTACTAGAAAAATAGAATAATTACTAGAAGTGTTGACTTGGAATATTTAACATAGGTAATGTATTATACCTCTACATTCTTTAGTAATAGAAATAGTAGAAAGTAGTAACAATAAATCACTTTTGGAATGTTATGTATTGCCAAATACATGTGTCTGGAAAAGCAAATAATATGTTTGCTTATACATATAAATATATGGTGAGATTTATGTATTTTTATCACTATTTAGAGCATGAAGTTACAGGAAGATATCTTAACAAGGATGACACTGAATACAGTTTTTAGAAAGGATTTCTCCATGAGGGTTTTCTGATGTTAGGCATTTAGGAAGGGTGGCTGAGTAATTTAACCAAGTTGAAAAGAATATGCTATGAATAAAACCAACCAAACAAACAAAATTTAAATCCTATAATTATATATAATATATATATATTAAAATACTATAAGTGAGCTATCTTTGCATGAAGAGAGAAAAACTGCCTCTTCATTTCTGTAGAATTGCACTCTAATCTTAACTAAATGACTTTGCCATAGCCTACCATTGATCATTCAGAGACCTGCATGTGGAATGTCTCCATGATGTTCAAACATAACTCGCAGAACTTTAAAGTATAGAAAGCACAATGTTTAGAGGCATAAGTCCTAGGTTTAAGCCCTCACTCTGCTAGTTATCCCAGTGTAGTTTTAGAGAATTTCACTTCATAGCATATTTTTCTCCATAAAAAGAAAAAAAAAAAAAAACAATGCATAACTTACAGAACTATCAAAAAATAAATTAAAATGACATATATGAATGACCTATGGAAATCATGAGGAGCTTTGTAAATTATAACAAGTGGTTATTGCTTTCTTTTTACTATCATGATTTTGTTTCCTTTATCATTCTAGGGTAAATACTACATACCTGGCAGATATTATGGGTTTGGTTCCAGACCACCACAATAGAGTAAGTATCACAATAAACTGAATCACACAACTTTTTGTTTTCCAAGTGAATATAAAAAGTTATTTTTACACTAAACTGTAGTCTATTAAGTGTGCAAAAACAATGTCTGAAAAAACAAAGTACATTAATTTTTTAAAAATATTTTAAAGTATAAAATTAAACTATAAAAATGTTAAAATACTTTATTGTTAAAAAATACTAACCATCATCTGAACCTTCAGGGAGTGGTAATCTTTCTGCTCATTGAGGGTCTTGCCTCCATGTTCATGGCTGCTGACTGATCAGGGTGGTAGTTGCTGAAACTTGGGGTGGCTGCCGCAATTACTTAAAATAAGACAACAGTGAAGTCTGCCACATTGATTGACTCCTCCTTTCAAGGATGATTTCCCTGTAGCATGCAATGCTGTTTGATAGCATGTTACCCACAGTAGAACTTCTTTCAAAATGGAATCATCTTGTTTATGGTTTTCTTAGCTGTGCAAAAGCACTTAAGTTTAATTAGGTCCCATTTGTTTATTTTTGTTTTTATTTTCATTACTCTAGGAGGTGAATTGAAGAAAATCTTGCTGTGATTTATGTCAAAGAGTGTTCTGCCTAGTTTTCCTCTAAGAGTTTTATAGTATCTGGCCTTCCATATAGGTCTTTAATACACTTTGAGTTTATTTTTGTGTATGGTGTTAGGGAGTGTTCTAATTTCATCATTTACATGGAGCTGTCCAGTTTTCCCAGCACCAGTTATCGAAGAGACTGTCTTTTCTCCATTAAATATTCTTTCCTTCTTTGTCATAGGTTAGGTGACAATAGGTGCATGGGTTTATCTCTGGACTTTCTATCCTGATCCATTAATGTATATTTCTGTTTTTGGTTAAGTACCATACTGTTTTGACTACTGTAGCTTTGTAGTATAGTCTGAAGCCATGGAGCCTGATTCCTTCATCCCATTTATCTTTCTCAGGATTGCTTTGGCTATTCGTGGTCTTTTATGTTTCCATATAAATTGTAAAGTTTTTGCTCTAATTTTGTGAAAAATGTTACTGGTAATTTGATAAGGATTGCATTAAATATGTAGATTGCTTTGGGTAGTAGAGTCATATCCACAATATTGATTCTTCCAATCGAAGAACATGGTATATCTCTCCTTCTGTTTGTGTCCAAAAAGCTCATGCAGCTCAAAAAAAAAAAAAAATCAAAAAATAGGTGGAAGATCTAAATTGACATTTCTCCAAAGAAGCTATAGAGATGGGCAAAAAGCACATGAAAAGATACTCAACATCACTAATTATTAGAGAAATGTAAGTCAAAACCACAATGAGTTATCTCCTCACAGCAGTCAGAATGGCCATCATCAAAAGGTCTACAAACATTAAACGGTGGAGAGGGTGAAGATAAAAGGGAACCATCCTACACTGCTGATGGGAATGTAAATTGAAACAGTCACTATGGAGAACGGTATGGAGGTTCCTTAAAAAAAACTAAAAATAGAGATACCATATGATACAACAATCCCACTCCTGGGCATATATCTGGAGAAAAACATAATTCAAAAAGATACATGCACACCAATGATTTTGTGGTACTATTTACAATAGCCAGGATAAGGAAGCAACCTAAATGCCCAACAAGAGAGGAATGGATCAAGAAGATGTGGTACATATATACAATGGAATATTACTCAGCAATAAAAAAGAACAAAATAATGTCATTTGCAGCAATATGGATGGACCTAGAGATTGTCATACTGAGTGAAGTAAGACAGAGGAAGACAAATATCATATGATAATCACTTATATGTGGAATCTAAATAAAAGGATACAAATGAACTTATCTACAGCACAGAAATAGTGTTACAGATGTAGAAAACAAACTTATGGTTACCAAAGAGGAACTGTGGGGGGAAGGGATAAATTAGGAGATTGGGATTGATATATACACACTATTATATATAAAATAGATAACTAATAAGGACATACTTTATAACACAGGGAACTCTACTCAATATTCTGTAATGGCCTATATGGGAAAAGAATCTAAAAAAGAGTGGATATATGTATATGTATAACAGATTCTCTTTTCTGTACAGCAGAAACTAACACAGCATTGCAAATCAACTATACTCCAATAAAAAAATATAAAAATAAAAGTAAAAGAAATTGGAATCAACCCTCTTAAACCCTGTCACTGGTTTATCAACTAAGTGCATGTAATATTCTAAAATCCTTTGTTGTGATTTCAACAATCTTCACAGCATCTTCACCAGGAGTAGTTTCCCCCTCAGAAACCACTTTCTTTGCTCTTCCATAAAAAGCAAGTCCTCATTTATTAAAATTTTATCCTGAGATTGCTGCAATTCAGTCACATCTTCAGGCTCCACTTCTCATTCCAGCTCTTTTGCTTTTTCCAACACATCTGCAGTTGCTTCCTCCACTGAAGTCTTGAATCTTTCAAAGTCATCCATGAGAGTTGAAACTGACTTCTTCTGAACCTCTGTTAATATTTGTTTTTGACCTCTTCCCTTGAATCACGAATGTTCTTTTTTTTTTTTTTTTGCCGCATCCTCTCACTGATGTGGCCTCTCCCGTTGCAGAGCACAGGCTCCGGATGCGCAGGCTCAGTGGCTATGGCTCATGGGCCTAGCCTCTCCATGGAATGTGGGATCCTTCTGGACTGGGGCACGAACCCACGTCCCCTCCATCGGCAGGCGGACTCTCAACCACTGCACCACCAGGGAAGCCCACGAATGTTCTTAATGACATCTAGAATGGTGAATCCCTTCCAGAAAGTTTTCAATTTACTTTGCCAAGATCCATCAGAGGAATCACTATCTATGGCACCTATAGCTTTACAAAATGTATTTCTTAAACTCTAAGACTTGAAAGTCAGAATTACTCCTTTACCCATGGGCTGCAGAATGAATGTTGTGTTAGCAGGCATGCAAACAACATTAATCTTATTGCACATCTCCCTCAGAGGTCTTGGGTGACCAGATCCATTGTCAATAAGCAGTAATATTTGGAAAGGAATCTTTCTTTTTCAGAGCAGTATGTCTCAACGATGAGCTTAAAATATTCGGTAAACCATCTTGTAACCAGATGTACTGTCATCCTGGCTTTGTTGTTCCATTTATGGAACACAGACAGAGTAGATTTAGCATAATTCTTAAGAGCCCTAGGATTTTCAGAATGGTAAATGAGTATTGGCTTCAACTTAAAGTGACCAGCTGTATAAACTCCTAACAAGAGAGTCAGCCTGTCTTTCGAAACTTTGAAACCAGACATTGACTTCTCTTTATGAAAGTCCTAGGTGGCATCTTCTTCCAATAGAAGGGTGTTTCATCCACATGGAAAATCTCTTGTTTAATATAGCCGTCTTCATTAATTGTCTTAGCTCGATCTTCTGGATAACTTGCTGCAACTTCTACATCAGCCCTTGCTGCTTCACCTTGTACTTTTCTGTTATGGAGACAACTTCTTTCCTTAAACCTCATGAACCCACCTCTGCTAGCTTCAAACTTTTCTTCGGCAGGTTTGTCACCTCTCTCAGACTTCATAAAATTGAAGAGAGTTAGGTCCTTGTTTTGGTTTAAGGGAATGTTGTAGCTGGTTTTATCCTCTATCCAGACCACTAAAACTTTCTCCGTATTGGACATAAGGCTTTTCCCATACTTATCATTTTTGTGTTCACTGGAGTAGCACTTTTAATTTCCTTCAATAACTTTTGCTTCCCATTCAACTTGGCTAACTGATCCAAGATGCCTAGCTTTCAGCCTATGTTGATTTTGAACACGCCTTCCTCACTGTGTATAATCATTTCTAGCTTTTGATGTAAAGTGAGCAACATGCAACTCTTCCTGTCACTTGAGCACTTAGAGGCCATTGTAGGCTTATTATTTGGCCTAATTTCAATATTGTTGTATCTCAAGGAATAAGGAGGCTGGAGGAGATGGAGAGAGGGTATGGCCCAACAGTGGAGCAGTCAGAACACATACAACATTATTAAGACTTCCCTTTTACATGGGCATAATTTGTGGTTGCCTAAAACATTTCCAATAGTAACATCAAGGTCCAATTACAGATTTCCATAACAAATATAACAATAATAATGAAAAAAAATCGAAGTATTGTGAGAATTACCAAAATGTGACATAGAGACACAAAGTGAGCAAATGCTGTTGGAAAAATAGCCCTGAAAGACTTACTCGACACAGGGTGGTCACAAACCTTCAGTTTGTAAAAAATGCAATATCTATGAAGCACAATAAAGTGAAACACAATAAAGCATGGTATTCTTGTAGTTAAATATGTATATACATTCTAATGACTGTGAATCAGCAATATTTATTTTATTATAAATAGTGATTTTACATGACTGGGTATGACTTCTATTTTTAAGACTGGCATCATTAATTTATCTCAAATTATAATAACTAACACTAAGAAGCCTTGTGAAGACTACATGAAGTTACAGAGCAAATGGCACAGTCCCTGGCCCACAGTGAACAGTTCAAAGTCAACTTTTTCCCAGATCTTTTCTCCCCATGTTCTTTACTTGAACAGTTAAATTGGAGTTCTCAGAGGTGAAGAAATTAATTTGCTTAGGGAGTTACTGTTAAGTCTGAACCCAAGATTATCTGGATTTGACAAATTTGATTGATCTTATAATTCCACATTTTGCAAAATAATTAAATTTAAGAAATTATAGTTTTACAGCAAGATCCTTTCTGACCCACCTCCTAGACTAATGGAAATAAAAACAAAAGTAAACAAATGGGACCTAATGAAATTTCAAAGCTTTCGTACAGCAAAGGAAACCATAAACAAGACCAAAAGACAACCCTCAGAATGGGAGAAAATATTTGCAAATGAAGCAACTGACAAAGGATTAATCTCCAAAATTTACAAGCAGCTCATGCAGCTCAATAACAAAAAAACAAACAACCCAATCCAAAAATGGGCAGAAGACCTAAATAGACATTTCTCCAAAGAAGACATAAAGACTGCCAACAAACACATGAAAGAATGCTCAACATCATTAATCATTAGAGAAATGCAAATCAAAACTACAATGAGATATCATCTCACACAGGTCAGAATGGCCATCAGCAAAAAATCTAGAAACAATAAATGCTGGAGAGGGTGTGGAGAAAAGGGAACACTCTTGCACTGCTGGTGGGAATGTGAACTGGTTCAGCCACTATGGAGAACAGTATGGAGGTTCCTTAAAAAACTGAAAATAGAACTACCATATGACCCAGCAATCCCACTACTGGGCATATACCCGGAGAAAACCATAATTCAAAAAGAGTCGTGTACCAAAATGTTCATTGCAGCTCTATTTACAATAGCCCAGAGATGGAAACAACCTAAGTGCCCATCATCAGATGAATGGATAAAGAAGATGTGGCACATATATACAATGGAATATTACTCAACCATAAAAAGAAACGAAATTGAGCTATTTGTAATGAGGTGGATAGACCTAGAGTCAGTCATACAGAGTGAAGTAAGTCAGAAAGAAGAAGACAAATACCGTATACTAACACATATATGTGGAATTTAAGAAGAAAAAAAAATGTCATGAAGAACCTAGGGGTAAGACAGGAATAAAGACACAGACCTACTGGAGAACGGACTTGAGGATATGGGGAGGGGGAAGGGTGAGCTGTGACAGGGCGAGAGAGAGTCATGGACATATACACACTAACAAACCTAAGGTAGATAGCTAGTGGGAAGCAGCCGCATGGCACAAGGATATCGGTGCTTTGTGACCGCCTGGAGGGGTGGGATAGGGAGGGTGGGAGGGAGGGAGATGCAAGAGGGAAGAGATATGGGAACATATGTATATGTATAACTGATTCACTTTGTTATAAAGCAGAAACTAACACACCATTGTAAAGCAATTATACCCCAATAAAGATGTTAAAAAAAAAAGAAATTATAGTTTTATATGTGGAACTAAGCTAGAGCAAACAGAAAGCAAAAAATTACTATCATGAGTGCAAATATTAAGTCCATTGTTATAATAATACATTACTAGTCTGAACAGGCTAGAAAGTGTATTGCTGTGAATAATCACTGCTTCCTTGGAAAAGTATATTGTCCATATTAAAAGAATTAATGAATTTGACATATGCATGCTAGTGAATACTAACACCAACTGAATTTTCATTAAAGATATATTTATTACACTGTGGAGCATATAACTGCCTAATTTTTCCCTGCAGAACTGCTAGAGAATAGTCATTTACCAACTCACACTGTGTGAGATATTTTAATTTTTAATGTTACAAATCTAATGGAAATATAATTAGTTTTCACTTTTCTTATGAAGATTTTAAGTATCCTTCATAAGATTAGATCACAAAATGGCTATTTTTGACTTGATTCATCATGGGCTTGCAATATGGATCTGAAGCAGTTAAAATTATCCTGGCATTTCAATATGTTAAAAGAGCGACAAGCATTATTTTATCTGAGAAATGATAAAGAATAGAATAGCAATGTGACTCCTAATTCATTCCATAAACAAGGCATCCATAACTGATGTAGAGATTTCTCTCTCTTAGATCCTTCATATAGATAAATCACCACTAATTACTGACATGTATTGGCATTTGGTCAGCTTTTCTCTGTTGTGTAATTGCTTCCAAGGCGTCAAAATTGCTTAGAGATCTAATATGTGAATGTTTACATATTGTGTAATTGGATAACTTGGCTGACATATCTCCATACTGGTCAAATTTTACAGCAGCTTATCCACTATTTTTAACTTAATCTTCAAGAAAAAACAACTGTTGCTCTATTTACTTTTGAACTGACATTGCTGGTCATTGTTTTTCAACCCTTTCACTCATTTGGTTCCTGTATTATCCTCCTTACTCTCTTCTTTGGCAATTTTATTTCTAAAGACTAGAAATTTTTATACGGAGAAATAAACTGAAACCCTGACATTTATTTATGAAATAATTGTCAAATCAATGAAGCAAGATTGACTTTCCTAATTATATGTCGACCAACTAGAATTAGCTTCTTTGGGGTACAGTGGCAGGGGACAAGATTGCATAAGAAAGTGCCATGTGAATTAGTATACAACTTGTGATTAAAAATAGAATATCTTGGTAAAACACACAATTGATAATGTTAATGGGAAAAACCAGTTTGGCTACTCTTTGGAGATGCCTAAATGCAATATCTTAAGATGCTCAGGTCTCTGTTCGGATCTCTTACGTCTAAATTTTATATTCTAAATCTTTGCATCAAATTTAATATGTTTTTACTTTTCTAACTTCAAAAAACACGTTATTATATAAACAAATCTTCTTGATAGGTGCTTTCACAAGTTTGGATTCTATATTATATTGCTGTGCAGACCAAAAAGCATTAAAGCAAGCATACACTAATTTTCAGTTAAATGCATCCATTACGTTTATTTTTTGCACAATTATTCAAATATTTGTGCTGTTTACAACAAATTTATAAGCCTTGACAAGTCATGCACTTTAAAATTGTGTTTCTTTGCAGAAGCGACAAAATATTGAATGTGCCTTTACAGTTGATTTTCTTTACACATATGTAATGTCTGATCTTGATATAAAATCCAAATCAAGTTGTACTTTGAACTTTGAATAAGAAGTAATGTAAATAAATTTTAAAAGGAAGTTAGAAGCGGTTATAAAAACTTTTAAGATCAATGAGGCATAAAAGGAGTCCTCATTCAGAAAAACACAGGTAGATAAGGACAGAATGTCCACATGACCACAGGCAAAATATATATATATGTATATACATATATATACACACACATTATATATATATATATATATATATATATATATATACACAAAAACAATGATAGTTTTCAAGAGTTGGCTATCACAAAGTTGGAGGAGAATTGGAAATGAATATTTTCTTGATGTAGTGAAATTATTATTGTGATGGAGAATATATGCAACTTGCCTTGGGACAAGACATATTTATTACATATTTAATCTTACTATGCTTTGGGAGAGGATGACAGGAAGGTTGAGAGTTGGCAACATTCACTAGAGAAAACTACTATGTAAATGCATATTGAGTTCAACTACTTAGAATGACAAAATCTACAGTTTTAGTGCATTACAATTATGATTATTTCAATATAATAAACATATTAAAATTCTCTCCTTTCCTTCCTCATCATTGTCATTGACAGTGCTGCTCCATTACTGATGCTACCATCTCCTAACTTACTAGGATTTGGAGAGTCCATTCTGAACTTGAGCTGTGAATGGGTAATTGAATACTTGATGTAATTTGAAGAGTGATAAGAGAAATCCCAATGTTCAAAATAATTTGCTTATACTCAGATTACAAAAAAAATAAATTTCATTAAATAAATTAATTTGTTTTTTTTCCTTTTGTTATTGTTAAACACACTTACTTCTGAGAGGGTAATTTATAAAACAAATTTATATACAAGATGGAACCTGGCAGAGGATGTCACTTAGAAGGGATGTTCTAAACAAGGGTTTCTGAAGAGCCATATAGAAGAAGAGGAAACACTGGCTTCCTTATTTGGGTTGATTTTTCTACCTCTTCTCAAGAACCAAATAAAATAGTGCAACTACTTTTAAAAAATACTAACCTTGACTCATTATAAAGTATTCATATAAACAGAAGCAGCAAAATCTTGACTACACTTCAGCAGTACTTCAAGCGTTGTGAGGAGTTAAGCAAAGGAGGCGATTTTTTAAGAGAAACGTTGCCTCCAGGTGGTTCCCAATTTTGTAAATTAAGGATGTTCATTAATCAAAACAATAATTCAGACTCAGGATGCATCGGAACAGACTTCCAATGTTAGAGCTTTGACTTTTCTAAATAAATTTGCTACCTTCTACTCCTTTTTGGATCTCTGAGCCAAGTTTGTATTTTTCTCCCCAAGTTTTCAACTTCCACCATGAGAAAATAATATAGAAAGTGTATCTCTAATTCTAAGACATGCCAGAAGCTCATTCATTTCTGCTTTCCTTTGGCCATGAGATTTCCCCACTCACTTTCAGCAATAAACAGCTTTAGAGTGTAATCTTTGTAGCTTTAATAGCTCATGGCATTCACAGTCTGTCAAGCTCAAAGCTCTCTTTAAAAAAAAGTCTCCTTGTTCAAACACTTGAGGATTCTGGATTCAGTCATTCAGTGCTTTCAAGTCTCCTGGGTTTGCTGCCACCTTTTTACCTTGTTTCTTTTTTCTTTAACTGGATTCATTTGAACCTGCTCTGTGTCAATCTTTTGAGTAAAATAAACACGTGAATTATTTTCAGTCTAGTTTTGGAATGTATGAATAATTTATACATTTCTCATAAAAGACTTCTTTCATTTGCCTGAAACACTGGCTTGAAATATCTATGTCTGTATGTAATATATTATATATTTTTTAATTTAAGTAAAAACGTTTATTTGATAAAGGGAGTTGAGAGGTCCTTTATATTTCCTTAAAAGATATGCCATTTGTTGAAGATAATTCTGTGAAAAGGAACAATTTAAAGGGATTTCCTTAAACATAGGAAGAGCACTCTTTGACATAAATCACAGCAAGATCTTTTCTTTTTCTTTTTTTTCTTTTTTTCTTTTTTTTTTTTTGCGGTACGCGGGCCTCTCACTTTGTGGCTTCTCCTGTTGTGGAGCGCAGGCTCTGGACGCACAGGCTCAGCGGCCATGGCTCACGGGCCCAGCCACTCTGTGGCACATGGGATCTTCCCGGACCGGGGCACGAACCCGTGTCCCTGAATCGGCAGGTGGACTCTCAACCACTGCGCCACCAGGGAAGCCCAGCAAGATCTTTTCTGATCCACCTCCTAGAGAAATGGAAATAAAAACAAAAATAAACAAATGGGACTTAATGAAACTTAAAAGCTTTTGCACAACAAAGGAAACCATAGAAAAGATGAAAAGACAACTCTAAGAATGGGAGAAAATATTTGCAAATGAATCAACAGACAAAGGATTAATCTCCAAAATATATAAACAGCTCATACAGCTCAATATTAAAAAAAAACAAACAACCCAATCCAAAAATGGGCAGAAGACCTAAATAGACATTTCTCCAAAGAAGACATACAGATGGCCAAGAAGCACATGAAAAGCTGCTCAGCATTACTAATTATTAGAGAAATGTAAATCAAAACTACAATGAGGTGCTTCCCTGGTGGCGCAGTGGTTGAGAGTCTGCCTGCCGTTGCAGGGGACGTGGGTTCGTGCCCTGGTCCGGGAAGATCCCACATGCCACAGAGCAGCTAGGCCCATGAGCCATGGCCACTGAGCCTGCATGTCCGGAGCCTGTGCTCCACAACGGGAGAGGCCACAACAGTGAAAGGCCCACGTATCACCAAAAAAAAAAAAAAGACACATTCACTCCAATGTTCATTGCAGCACTATTTCACTATTTACAATAGCCAGGTCATGGAAGCAACCTAAATGCCCATCAACAGATGAATGGATAAAGAAGAGGTGGGGTCTTCCCTGGTGGCGCAGTGGTTGAGAGTCCGCCTGCCGATGCAGGGAACACGGGTTCGTGCCCCGGTCCGGGAAGATCCCACATGCTGCGGAGCGGCTGGGCCCGTGAGCCATGGCCGCTGAGCCTACATGTCCGGAGCCTGTGCTCCGCAACGGGAGAGACCACAACAGTGAGAGGCCCACATACCGCAAAAAAAAAAAAAAAAAAAAAAGAAGAGGTGGTACATATATACAATGGAATATTACTCAGCTATAAAAAGGAACAAAATTGGGTCATTTGTTGAGACGTGGATGGATCTAGAGACTGTCATACAGAGTGAAGTAAGTCAGAAAGAGAAAAAGAAATATCATATATTAACACATCTACGTAGAACCTAGAAAAATGGTACAGATGAACCAGTTTGCAGGGCAGAAATTGAGACACAGATGTAGAGAACAAACGTATGGACACCAAGGGGGGAAAGTGGCGGGTGGTGGTGGGGGTGGTGTAATGAATTGGGATATTGAGATTGACATGTATACACTGATGTGTATAAAATTGATGACTAATAAGAACCTGCTGTTTAAAAAAAAAAAAAATTCAGTGTTTTGCATGAAAAAAATAGAAAAATTAAAAAAAGAAAGTGATTTCCTTAAATCACTCCAGAGCTTTGATGTCTAATATAGTATCCACTGGCCACATATGGCTAATGAATATTTGAAATATTGCTATTCGTAACTGAGATATTCTCTAGGTATAAAGTATAAAACACATGTTGATTTGCAAGACTTAGTATGAAAAAAAGAATTTAAAATATGTCTTAATAACATTTACAGTGATTACACATTGAAATAATATTTGGATATAGTGTATTAAATAAAATATGATGATGCTTAATTTTTAATTTCACCTTTTACTTTTATAATTTAATGTGACTACTAGAAAAATTTATATATGTTGATATGGTTTGCACTTACTATTTGCATTATAATCCTATTAGCACTGGTAGAATAATAAAAGATGACATTTAGGCAAAATAAATAAATAATTTGGGTTGTGTTTGTGAATATATGAATGATAAATATATATGTATACATATGAATATTCATACATGTACATTAATATACATAAACATGTAGGCATTTATACATGCTCTTTTGAAAAGGGCAAACACTTGCATTATGACTACTAAAACACTTGTTGGAATTTTTATTTATGTGCTTTTTTTTTCTTTATACCATGGCATGGTGCCCTAATTATGCTTCGACTATGTGCAACGTGTCAGTAGGTGCTTTCAATTTATTTATATTTTTTTACTGAAAAACAAAAATCTAGACTGGTTAATAGGAAGGCAAATACATGGGTTAAATATTTTTTTATTATTTTCTAATTATTTGTTTAGAAAATACTTATCTGAATCACTTCATTGCTTAAAAGAAATTAGAATTGCCTCAATAAGATTTAATATTGTGACACTTTGCTCTTCTGGGAATATAGTCAGTCAGACATTTAATATGGACTATGCATTTGATAGCATGGGCATGAAAGGTTGTTTGGTCATACAGAGATCATAATCAGACACAAACTATAGAAGTTTGATAATACCCACTTTGAAAACCATTGTCTAAGTCATGGTATTTGTGTGGTTTACATGCTATTATGACACAATTTAACATAAAAAAGATAATATTTCTTCCCCACTGTTTTATTACTATATTTTTATCAGACATTGTACTCAACAAAATTCTCTATAACATTCTTATCAAAATCTCTGAAATATAATGATACAAGGCAAATTGTTTCTAAATGACTTTTTTTTTAAGTTTTTAAAACTTTCTTCCGCCTGCCGATGCAGGGGACACGGGTTCGTGCCCCGGTCCAGGAGGATCCCACATGCCGTGGAGCTGCTGGGCCCCTGTGCCATGGCCGCTGAGCCTGCGCGTCTGGAGCCTGTGCTCCGCAACGGGAGAGGCCACAGCAGTGAGAGGACCGTGTACCGAAAAAAAAAAAAAAAATCTTTCTAAAGAGTATCATATCTCATTTCCTTTCTTAAGGCCAATAGTTCTAATGTTTCATTCCTACCAATTCTACTCAACTTTTAAGGACTAGGTTTATTATACATTTAGTGACTTAGTTTTATGAAAAATGTTGTCAGAAGATCTTCATAATTTAGCGGAGTTTAAAAATGATTCAAGGAAAACTAGACAAAAGTTTAGAAACAGATACTGATTTTGAATATATTTAATGTAAGTGCAAAGAAGAGTCAAGTGAGCTAAGGAAATAAATGTAATCAACATATCCAAGCATTGGGAAAGTCAGAAAAACTGTGTTAATGGAATTATATGCAAGTGGGGAGATAATGAATGAAAAAATTGCTTTGGAATTTTTGAAGCTAGGAACTGCCATCACTGTTATATTGAAATCTGAAGACATGCATTAGTAGCTCTCCTAAAAAAAAAGAGACTGAAACATAAAGAATTTCTTGGTATTGTATATAAGGATGAAAGTCAGTGAGAGTTCTAAAAATATAGAAGCCATATTAGTTCTTAGAATTACGAATTTCTTTTATGAACTACTAGAATTTTACTTTTTCAGGGAATGACTGTAATTTCACTTCAGATTTCTTACAGTAAGTCAGATAATGTATGACCTGTATTTCGTCTTTATGCTTTCCCTTTCATTCCCTATGATCTAATATTACTCAGCTGCAAAGTAATCTTTGAAAAAGTCAGCTTGTATTATCTCAGTCTCTTAATCAAATCACTTCAATGTATTTCCATTTCACTTAGGATAAGCACCAATATTTGTACCATATGTACAAGTTGCCACATGATCTGACCTCTCCCTCCCTTTCTCACTCATTTTATCCCTTGCTCTTTAGTGCTCACTCTGGTATTTTTATCCACTTGGAATATGTCAGTTTTTTTTTCCCTCTTGCCTAGCCTTTCGATGTGTTATTTCTCCATCCTGGGAAGTTTGTTTGCCCACTTCAAAGATCTTTGCCTGTGTGAAAACCAGCCTCCAAGATAGCCCAGGATGACTGTAGACTCCTGGTATCCTGGCGCCTTTGATGTTCCCTCACATATTGAATAAAGCAGACCTTGTTACAACAGGTTATTGGAATATGGTTGTGTGATCTGATGCTATGTCATAAAAGCACTGCAACTTACACCTCTCTATGTTAGATTTCTCATTCCGGGGAAAATCAGCCACTATACCCTGAGGTTGCTCAAGTGGCCATGGAGAGTCCCACGTTTGAAAAAATCGGGACCTCCAGTCATCAGCCAACAACAGGAGTGAGCCATCATGAGGAGTAGGTGGCCCAGTGTCAGCCAGTATCTCTATGGCAACCTCAAAAGAGATCCCAAATCAGAACCACACAGCTAATCCACTTCTGAAGTCCTGAACCACAAAAACTGAGATAAAATTTATTCTTTCTCAATTTCTCTCTGTCTCTCATGCTGATATTTATATGATTCAGATGCTAAGAATAATCAAATATAATAAATTAGTAATGTTCCAAATATTTGCATGTTCTTTTTTTTTTTTTTTTTTTTGTATTTGAAGAGAATGACAGTGTTTTCTGTCACTGAGGTTCAAATATGATCAGCAATCAGCTGTATTCCTGCAGTCCCATGGAATAAAACACTGCTAAACAACTAGAACCATAAGAGTATTTTGACTATGTGCAACAGGAAGTTTCACTCCACTATGCCATTGGCAGTGATTCTCTGGTCAGCCTCCAACAGAGATGACCTTAGTTTACTTTTACAAAGCTCTCATGTGGAATTTGATGCCAACAGAAGAAACACAGTGTGACAGAGTGCATGGACGTGGGCAAAGGGTGCAGAGGTCAAAGATAAGGAACTGCTGGTATAAAGAGAAGAATAACCAGGTTCAATGAGTCAGAGAGCTAGGACTTTGTAGAGCACATTAGAGGACAGCCAGGCTCCGTGAAAAATATAACATAAATTCAAACACAATGAATTCAAATAATTCTGTACTTAAGGTCAACAAATGCTGACTAATGACAGATGTAATGGGCAGGGATCAGAGAGCTTGTGTGTGAGAGCCCCCTTTCAACTTCCAATTCAGGTAAATCTGAGCAATTTCCTTTACTGATGTGCTTGCTTTTGTATAGAATGAGGATTGCAACCATAGTACTTTCCTCACAGTGTTGTTCTGAGAATTAAAACAATTCATCCATGTAAACTGCTTTGGAGACTTTGGTACATAGAGGTCAATAAATATTAATTATTATTATTTTGTAAAATTAAAATAACATGGATAAAATAATTATTAATTTCTAATGTTAAATAGTGAGAAGTTAATGTTGGACTCCACTGAACAAACCTTATTGTATGTTATGTATATTTATGCTCATAGTAAAAATAATACAATGAATATTTTTTTCATTCTACATTAGAGTCATTCTCAACAAATCATTTTCACTATACTCATGATTTTCCGGTTAGGGAGTTCTTCCAAAAATGTTTATGTGTGCATAAACATTTGATTGAGCAAGTTCGTACAGACAGACCATTTTTCTTTGCTGGAAATATATTTACATTTGTTAATGTTGTCTCTGAATGTACATTGATTCAGGATTTTTAAAGAAATAGCTATGTTGTTATAATTTCAGTTTTAGTAGTAAAAAAATCACAGATTAGCAATGATTCCTCAAGAAAACCAAATTTTGATGTAAAGTTAATATATATACTTACCAGCAGTCATACCAGATAAATCTGGATAGCTTCCTTAGGTTGAATTCAGTGATGATTATAAACATTCCTTTATTTTAATTGGAAAGGAAAACTTCTACACAAAACAGAAAAAAAAAATGTTTGTTAGTAGCTCAGCATTCAATTATTTCGACTTTTTTTTTTTTTTGTAAATGGCCCTAGAATTGAATGTCTGATTACTAATCATGGACCGTGAATCATGTAACTTTATGACAGAAGATTAATGGTACCTATTAACTTCCTGCCCCACATAAACCTGCTGTGTTTCGGAACCTATTGAAAGAAAGGAACTTACTGTTTGCCAATTTTAGTATTCTTCCATATTCAGGTTAGATAATATATATTATTGAAATAGTAAGAACTGAATGTTCTCATATGTTGTTAAAATTTGACTGTTTATTTTCCTCCCTTTCTTTCTATGTAGATTTCTTTAGACCACTGAAAATTGATGTTTGAATTATAGACAAACCCTTATTTTCTAAAGCTAAAAGATTGCTGTTTAGAGTATAAAAATAACATAAAGTTCTACACCTTAACTAGTTAATAAACATTCATTTGCACAAATGGATATACATTTGTCCAAAGCTTGTAATTCTATAGTATGCTTCAAACACAGACTCACTGAAATAATTTATGTAAATTCCCATTTTTTCCTTTAAGTTATGAAGGACTATAGGAAGTCAATTTATAATTTTAAAGCTTATAAAGAGTTAGTGAATACACTGAAAAACAAGTTAAACATGTAGCAGCACAAAACTAGCTCACTATCAAATTATTAAACATAAGTATCTTAAAAGAATATTTTTCCCAGAAATATCAAAAGAAACAGACTATTATATTTCCAGAACTTATACTACTCAACATTGAAACAATCAGAAATGAAAATTGATCAAATAACTATATAAAAAAGTGCTCTTCATAAGGATGTTACCAGGTACTACAATATCCTCAAATGGCTTTCAAGTTATGAATCACTACATCATCATCATCAATTATTTTTATTTTTTCAGAAATATTGCTACCATTTTATTCTTAAATTTCTAAAACACTTCAGTGGTGATACCACAGGTCTAGAGTTTCTTTATTAATCCATTTTCCCAGGAGTGTATCACATATTAGAAAGGAGAGAGAGAGGTAGGTAGGTAGATGGATGGATGGATGGATAGATAGATAGATAGATGATAGATAGATAGATAGATACATAGATACATAGATAGATAGATAGTAGGGATATAGTTAGATAAATAGGTGTGTGCATAGTAAACAGAGTGGGGGAAATCTTGAGCCATCAGGACCTGGCATGTTTCCAAGCTACATATCAGTTTTTATAAGGACTATTCTAAAATTGGTTTTGCTGCAATCTCTTGGAAATAGTATTTGAGGGATCTTATTTGAAATGTGAAGTGCCCTTTTCCTTTCTTTGCAGGATTTAAACTCCATTTTTTATTTTCTCAAGGCCTTAACCCTACTGAAAACTCATTTTAGATTTTTAGTCGTTTATCTATTGCTTTCTTCATAGTTTCCCAGATATTTGCTTTAAAGCATCTGCTTAAAGGGACAAAGTGGTACAGATCTGGGGTTCACTCATATGCAATTTGTTTTCTTTGAAATTCTGGTCTCTTCATTCTTGACAGGTTTGAATAGCTCTGAACACCAATGGTTATTGCTGTATTTGGGTGAGACTGCCAAGGGCTCTGAGACACCACTGTCTATTAAACTTCTACATCTCACAGAGCTTACAAATTGGCAAATTTTTTTTATTTTTTTTATTTTTTTTTTTGTGGTACGCGGGCCTCTCACTGTTGTGGCCTCTCCCGTTGCGCTCAGCGGCCATGGTGCACAGGCCTAGCCACTCTGCAGCACGTGGGATCCCCCCGGACCGGGGCACGAACCCGCGTCCCCTGCATCAGCAGGTGGGCTCTCAACCACTGCGCCACAAGGGAAGCCCCAGATTGGCAAATTCTTGAAGCAGAAAACTGGCAGAGAACATCAGACATGTATAAATCAGTAAGTCATTTTACTCCTTTTCAGCATCATGCCCCATCCCCACTTACAACGTTCATCAGAGCTGCCTTGATTGCTGCTCTTTGATCTTTTCAAAAGCTGATTTATTTTTTATTATCCAGATTTTATAATTTTTCTCCAAAGGAGGTTTCCTCTGAACCAAGCTACCAATTTATATTCAGTACTAGAAGTCAGACTTAGATTAAAGATGATATTCTCCAAAGCAAATAAGCTTCAGAAAGTATCAGGAATATTTATGAAAAGAAACCATCCTCAATTTTTGTAATCCCCTAGGAAAATGTAGTATCTTCAATAAAAGAGGGAGATACTGCTTTCAGAATAAGTCAGTAAAGGTATGATGCCTCTCAGAGGAAGTAGTTTTAACTAGACATCTCTCAGTTTTCTCCTATGTTCTTTTGGATAAGACTATTTTTTCTTGAGCAGAAATGTGACATCACATTTTATTTCTATCCACTGGAAATAAATATTTCTTTGTCCCATGCTTTCCCACTTTGCATTTTTTTTTGTTAAACCCTATGACACAGTCTATTAAATATTAAAAATCATGATATAAATTGTTTCAATAAAATAGTATCATGTTAATAATTTCTACATTTTCATGAAATTAAAACTGAATTTTTTTCACAACTATGTGGAAAAGAAAGACGATATATCAGTGATGTCACAATGCCCATAATTTCTGGGAAATATATTGCTAGTAAAAAAAGCCAAGCTTTTTGTTTTGCAGTTTATATCTGTATGGAAAAAAATACATTTTCATATCTTTCTCACATAAAAATTGTCATAAAAATACTAAAGTGGAACTAATTTTATTCTCTTTTTTTCTTATTCTTTAAAATCATTTCATTTACATAGTGTTATATGACGTTATTTTTACATATGTACTTTTTATTTTATTTTTTCGACTATGTGTTACTTTCCATTTTCTACATTGTTTTGCCAATATCCTTCATGCATCCAAGGAGTTCATTTTAAAAGTTATGTTTCTCCACAAACAATCTAATCAGTAAATTGGCAGAAAGCCTGAATAGACATTTCTCCAAAGAAGACCTACAGATGTCCAGCTGGTACATGAAAAGACGCTCAATATCACTAATTATTAGAGAAATGCAAATCAAAACTACAATGAGCTATCACCTCATACCAGTTAGAATGGCCATCATTAACAAGTCTACAAATAATAAATGATTTTTAGAGGATGTAGAGAAAAGGGAACATTCCTACTCTGTTGGTGGGAATGTAAATTAGTGCAGCCACTATGAAGAACAGTATGGCGGTTCCTTAAAAAAGTGAAAATAGAATTATCATATAATCCTGCAATTCCATTCCTGGGATATACATAGAAAAGATGAAAACTCTAATTTGAAAAGATACATGCACCCCAATGTTCATAGCAGTTCTATTTACAAGACATGGAAGCAACCTAAATGTCCCTCAACAGATGAATGGATAATGAAGATATGGTATACACACACACACACACACACACACACACACAAACACACACACACACAAACACACACACAGTGGGATATTACTGAGCCATAAAAAAAGAATGAAATAATGCCATTTACAGCAACATGGATGGACCTATAGATTATCATACTAAGTGAAGTAAGTCAGACAAAGAAAAATATCATATGATATGTGGAATCTAAAAAATGATACAAATAAAGTTATTTACAATACAGAAATAGAGTCACAGGCAGAAAAAAAAAATCTTATGGTTATCAAAGGGGAAAGGGGATAGGAGGGATAAATTAGGAGTTTGGGATTAACAGATACACACTACTATGTATAAAATAGATAAACAACAAGGACCTACTGTATAGAACAGGGAACTATATTCAATATCTTGTAATAACCTATAATGGAAAAGAATCTGAAAAACTATAGTTTTTGTAGGTTATTTATTTTATAGGTTATTATAAAACTATAGTTTTATAGGTTATTTTATAGGTTATTACAAGATATTGAATATATATATAGTTATATATATATAGTTATATATATAGTTATAATTATATACAAGCATACCTAAAGGTATACATATGAACATATATTCATCCCTAAGGATATTTTTGATGTTTAGTTTTCAAAAATTAGATTGCATTTAAACATTTTTCTTAACATTCTTTAGAATACAAGTTAGATATGCTCAGGGATTTTATCAGCTTTATTTATCAGTCTCTCCAGAATCTAATCTCAACAGATCTTTCCTAGAGAATTTGTGCAATGATAGAACTTCTGCACTGTCCAATACAAGAACACTAGACACACATGGCTATTCACCACTTGAAAGGTGCTTAGGGCAACTGAGAAGCTGAAGTTTTATTTTACTTAATTTTACTTAAAATTGCAATTTAAAAAATTAAATTTAAAATTTGAATTTCAAAATTATCAGAAATTCAAAATTTTAATTCCAAACATTCAAATTTAAAACACTACTATATTTTGCAGTGCTAGACAGTGCAGTTCTAGAACGTGTCCAAAAATACTTTATTTTGCCATTTTGTTTACTTTTAAGAGCTTATTGTACTTAAAATCTCCCCAGTCCAAGTGGATATTTTGTATACATTTTTTAAAGACTGTATAGTATTCCATCATCGAATTCTCCCACAATTTTATTTCCCCATTCATTTTGTGCTGGACATTGACTTTGCTTACTTATTTTTGAGACTATGAACAATGGCATAATAAATATTTGTGCATGTATAGCTTTAAGTACTGAAGATTTTATTTATATTTATTTTATTATATTTAATTTAAGAACTAGATTCCTATGAGTGAGGTTATAGGGTAAATACATATTTATTTTAATAATACAAGTACTGTTGCACAGATTATTTTTTAAATAATATTTTTGGAATCTGAATCTGTACTAGGAATAAATACTAGTGATAGATGTTCTCATTCAAAAATTTATCTACTTGTCAGGCACACAGTGATAACTGATCATGATTTTACTTGCATTTCCATGACTACAAAGAGATTGAACATCTTCATATACAGTCAACATTTTAGACATGTAAATTTGCTCCATATGTGAACGGTCTTTTCACACCCTTTACACATTTCTCTATTGTGTTGCTTACTAACTTCTTGCAAGTATACAAAATGTATTTATATGTAAATAATATTATCATATAGATGCCATCTATTTCTAAATAATTTCTCCTGTATCACTGATCCAATTATTTCTATTGCAATAAATATTGAATTGATTGTAGTATCTTTATAGTCATTCTGGATATGAAAGTTATCCCATTAGTAGCCTTCTTTTTAAACATCTTGCAGGTATCCCTCTTCCTATAAAAATTTCAGGTCATTTTTTCAAATAAAAAATACTGGTGTGATCCTAATTATATTTCATTATTTTTTAATCTGAGTTAGTTATTAATTTCAGAGGATTGATATTTTTATCATATTAAATTTTTACACAGCAAGGCATGTCATATGTCTCTCTTTTTTGATTATTTGTTTTATTCCATTTTTACACATCAGATCACTCTATTACTACCACTCATTTTCTTATCTCACTTTCATTGTTTGTTCACCCAGCTTAAAATCCATGGCTAATCATTTTAATCGCTCTAATGCATTCAATTTATGTTCTATCTCTGTCTGCTCTGCCATTATCTCATTTCCTTATTCCCCTTGGCATAACCTTCCAGCCTGATTACATCCATCGCTCCACTTTCTCTGACGCTGTACCACTGCTGTGGCCTGGTATTGTAGGAAAAAGGACATTCAAACCAATGGTTCTCTGTGTAAATTTGATGACCTCTATGAACAAGATGTTTTTTGATATTCTCAGGCAATCATATAACATATTCTTCTTTACTTTCCTGACTCATTCTTTGAAATCCTGAGTAAAAAGTCTTCCAGTTTACTTAGAGTAAATGAGTTCAAAGTCCTTGCAATAGCCTCCAAGACTATGTTTAATTTCTGCACTCACCTCCTAACATGCTCCTTCTTTACACACTCTGCTCCAGAAAATCAGACGTCTCTGATGTTCTTCAAACAACACACCATGCATACTTGACTATTCTGTCATGCTTGAGTAATATTCACCAAGATGTATGCTTAGTTAACTTCTTTAGCTGTGCTAATGTCTTGCACACGTTTAAGACTGATCTTTCTATTGAGTTTTGAAAAAGCACTCCCTACATGTAATGGGCAGAATTCTAAGATTTCCAGAATTCTAAGATTTCCCAGAATTCCCACTCCCTGGTGTACACTGCCTCCGTTATCTCTTCACCTTGAATGTGGGCCAGAGTTTTTAATACGATGTGATTTCTCTCCTGTGGTTAAGTTAGATTAAATAGCAATGGTGAAGGAACTTTGCAGATGTAATTAAATTCTCTACCCAGTTAACATCAAATTAATCAGAGGGCAGATTACAGTGTATAGAACCAGTCTAATCATGTGAGCTCTTTAAAAAGGGTCTAATCTTTCTTTGAAGAGAGAGATTTTAAACCAGAGATGATCTTCTGCTGAGACTGAAGAAGAAAACTTCCATGTTACAGAGAAAGCTATTTGGACCTAAAGCCGTCAATATTAAAAAAAAAAAAAAAAAAAAGTGCAGAGAACTGAATTAAGCCAATAATCAATAAGCTTGAAAGAGAAACCCAAGCTTCAAATGACACTGCAGCCCAATTGAGGCCTTGGCTGTAGTTTTGTGAGACTTGGATCAGAGGACCCAGCTAAGCCATGCTCAAAGTCAATACATTCATGTTATTTTTAGCCACTAAGTTTATGGTAATTTGTTATTTGTCAACAGAAAACTAATGCAGTCTCATTTCCAATTATCTCTAATTTAATCTAATTTATTTTTTCCATAGCACTTATCATTTTTTCCATTTTAATTTAATTTTTGAATTCTTGAATAATTGTCCCAACCCTGTATATAAGCTCTTCAAAGGCAAGAATATTTCTTCTTTTTCTTTTCTATTTTTAAATGTTGGATGGATCCCATAAACCTAGAACAATAACCTGCTTATATTAGATATTCAGAAAATATTTGCTGAATAAATTAATGGTTTTATTTCTTCTAACATGATTTTAGAGTTATATTCATAAGTCATAAATCTATAAAAAAATATCCGTAAGTATTTTAAAGGTTTTGTTCTTAATGGAAAAGGAATATATTCCTCTATTATTTTCCTGTTGCTAGAATGTAGAAGTGCTATTGTTTTTAATATATTTATGTTATAGCATTTTTAGGTAATTCCCTCATTAATTTTGTTTTTACCAGAACTTTTGGTTTTTCTTTAGATTTGTAAGTATTTCATTGACAAAAAAAGGGTATGGTCTTCTCAAGTACATACCAAATATTTGTGTTTTACTTATTTACTAAATAAACCAAGAAAATATTTAACTATAAATGGGATTCTCTGATGCCATGTAGCCTCAGAAGACTATCACAGGAACACTTTGCACCAGAATACTCAGAAGGATTTAGGATGAATCATAGTATGCTAGCAGGGAAATACGAGGCTTTTCTCTTCCAAGGAAATAGTCCTCAGAGCTATAGAGGAGGTATTATTTTGTCCTACCTGAAAGAGCCCATGTGTAAGGGACTAAAACTCACATTGACAGGAAGTGTGTAAATTTAGACGTCTTATACCCCTTAGCAGCCAATACCACTGGTAAACCCTCATAAGTGGGGTTTCCAGCATCTTCACCAGAAACGTATCTGTTACAAGACTCACCACATTGAGAGAGGTCCAAGCTATATTTGCCTATGAAATATTTATGGTTCCTCCCAAGCCAGTTGCAACATGCAAATTAGAGGTCATGTTTTTTTGGGGGGCGCGGTACACGGGCCTCTCACTGTTTTGGCTTCTCCCGTAGCGGAGCACAGGCTCCGGACGCGCAGGCTCAGCAGCCATGGCTCACGGGCCCAGCCGCTCCGTGGCATGTGGGATTTTCCCAGACTGGGGCAGGAACCCGTGTCCCCTGCATCGGCAGGCGGACTCTCAACCACTGCGCCACCAGGGAAGCCCTAGAGGTCATGTTTACCTCAAACAGTTATGCCTAGCAACATAATCCACATTCCACCCTTATCAGATTGTCAAGGAAAGAAATTCTTAGATTGAAGAGGAACAAGTGACATTCCACTTTCATGTCTATACCATGATTTTCATTATGGTTTTAATAGTTTATAATTTACTATTCACTTCTGAATATTCAGAAACTATTCTTTGTGCTTTAAGTTGTTTTATTATTTTCATTTTTATTCAGAAATGTTTATTAGTAAGTGATGGAAGAATTTTAATGTGTTATGTTTCAGCATCTTTTGGTATTATTATATTATTTATGTGTTTCTAATTTTTATAGATTATGTTAATAGATTTCTTCAATTGGACCACATTTACAAGGGAAAAATAGACAGCATTAGGAATGAGAAGGGAGATGTGTCACAAATATAAGTTCCTTTTACTGAATTAGACTATTGCATGCAACCAAATGCAAAATAGGTAAGCGCTAGGATGAATCAGATTAACTCTTATTTAAATAAATATTCTCAAAATTAATTCAAGAATTTGTATGAAATATTACCCTCTTAATTGTTTTCTGGATTTTATAAAATGTCCCTTTAGGTTATTTCTTTGATTTGAGAATTTGCTGTTGATATGTTTCTTAATTTGCAAGTAGTTGAGAGTTATATTGTTAACTTTATTTTCTAATTATATTGGAATATGATAATAGAATACAGTATATAACAGCTTTAAATATTTTGTTTAAGTTTCCTTTCTAGCAAAGGGCATCGTTGATTTTTATAAGTATATCATTCAGAGTGAGACAATTTTGGAGGGTCGGCAATTCAAAATTCTGTCTTTGTGTGTGTGTGTGTGTGTGTGTGTGTGTGTGTGTGTGTGTGTGTGAATATAAACCCCTGCATGTACTCATTTTTCTTTTTGGTTATATATTGACTTCTTCAATGTGGTGTAAATGGCTCATGGCAGTTGTATATTCTTCAAAAAATGTATCTTTATGCTCATAAAATATCCTTTATCTTTTTTTGATGTATTTAATTTTTTATATTTAACATTTTTTGATATTAGTATTTCCTCATTTGCTTTATTTTTGTAGGTATTTGCCTCATTTTAACACTTTGTTTTAGATATCTTCCATATAAAACATAGCTAGTTTTAAGGGGTTTTTTAATCTACTCTAATGTTCTCTCTCTTTTAACTGTAAAATTCAGTATGTTCACATTTTCTGTCATGCATGATTCGTATGCTATTATTACTTCTAAATTTTTCAGTATTAACTGTACATTAAAAAATTCTATTCTGTTGTGGTCAGAACACTTAACATGAGATCTACCCCCTTAACAAATATTCAAGTGCACAATACAGTACTGTTAACTACAGGCTCAATGTCATAAAACAGATCTCTAGAACACATACATCTTGTGTAATTGAAACTTTGTGTCTGTTGATTGGCAGCCTAACACTTCCTCCTCTCCCAACCTCTGGTAACCAGCATTTTATTCTCTGATTCTATGAATTTAACTATTTTAGATACTTCATAAAAGTGAAGTCATGCAGTAGTTGTTGTTCTATGACTTACTTTTTTCGAGTAGCATAAGGTCTTCAAGGTCTATCTCTCCTTCTCTATTTTTTAAGGATGAATAATATTCCATTGCTTGTATACTTTATTCATTCATCAGTCAATGGGCACTGAGATTGTTTTCAAATCTTAACTGTTGTGAAGAGTGCTGCAATGCATATTATGTGCTAATGTGTTTTCAGGATACTGACTTCAAAACTTGGGGATAAATATTCAGATAATGAGATTGCTGGATCATATGGTAGAGTGTATTTCAAAAAATTTTTGAGGAAACTTCAGACTGCTTTCCATAGTGTCTGTACCATTTTGCATTCCCATCAAAAGTGTACAAGTGTTTCAATTTCTCTACAGACTCACCAACATTTGTTCTTTTCATTTTTTGATAATAGCCAACCTAACATGTGACATCTCATTGTGGTTTTGATTTACAGTTTCCTGATGATTAGTGATGCTGAGTATCTTTTCATATCCTTGTTGACCATTTGTATGCCTTCTTTGAAGAAATACATATTCAGGTCTCTAGTCTATTTGTAAACAAGGATGCTATTTTGTTGTTGTTGTTGCTATTGTTATTGTGATGTAGAAATTCCTTATAGATTTTTTTTTTTTTTTTTGCTGTACCCTGGCCTCTCACTGTTGTGGCCTCTCCTATTGCAGAGCACAGACTCCGGACATGCAAGCTCAGCAGCCATGGCCCACGGGCCCAGCCGCTCCATGGCATGTGGGACCCTCCTGAACCGGGGCACGAACCTATGTCCCCTGCATCGGCAGGCGGGCTCTCAACCACTGCGCCGCCAGGGAAGCCCCCTCCTTATAGATTTTGGAAATTAACTCCTTATCTAATATATGTTTTACAAATATTTCTCCCGTTCAGGAGGTTGCCTTTTCAGCCTATTGGTTGTTTCCTTTGCTGTGTAACATCTTGTTAGAGTCCCACCTATATATTTATGCTTCTGCTGCCTTAGCTCTTAGTGCCATAGTCATGAAATGATTATCAAGTCAAATGTCATGATTTTTCCCTATGTTTCCTTAAAGGAATTTTATTGTTTCAGGTTTTAAAGACTTTAATTTAGGTTTAGTTGATTTTGTGTATAGTGTAAGATATGGGTGTAAGTTCATTCATTCATTCTTTTGCATGTGGATATCTAGTTTTCCCAATGCCATTCATTGCAAAGATTATATTTTCTCCATTTGGTATTCTTGGCACTGTGTCAAAGATCAGTTGGTTGTATACACGTGGATGTATTTCTGGTCACTTTATTCTGTTACAGTAGTCTATATATTGATATATTTCTTTATACCAGTACCATAATGTTTTAATTGTCATTGCTGTGTAATATTTTTGAAATCAGAATGTGTGATGTCTCTAGCTTTGTTCTTTCTTAAGATTGTTTTGGCTATATTTTTTGTGTGTGTGTTTCCATGTGAATTTTAGATTTTTTTTTCTATTTCTGTGAAAAATGTCTTGGGATTTTGATAGAGATTTCATTTAATCTGTAGATCAATTTGGGTAGTATGGATATTTTAACAATATTGTCTTCCATGAGATTTTTTACTTTTGTTTTTGTCTTGTTTAATTTCTTTGATCAAAGTTTTATAGTTTTCAGTAGAAAGGTCTTTCACCTCCTTAGTTAAGTTTATTCCTAAGTATTTTATTCTTTTTGGTGCAACTGCAAATGGGATTTTTTTTTTAAATTTCCTTTTCAAATAGTACATTGTTAGTATATAGGAACACAATTGATTTTGTATGTTCATTTTCTGCCCTGGAATTTTACTGAATTTTTTCATTAGTTCTGACAGTTTTGTGTGTGTGTACAGCACCTTTAGAGGTTTCTAAATATAAGATCATGTCATTTGTGAACAGATACTATTACTTCTTACTTTCCAATTGGGATGCCTTTTTGCTTCTTTCATGACTAATTGCTTTGTCTAGGACTTCTAGTATTTTGTTGAGTAGAGGTGGTGAGAGTAGGCACCCCATCTTCTTCATGATCTTAGAGGAAAAGCATTCAGGTTTTCACTGTTGTGTATGATACTAGCTAGAGTCTTATCATATGTGCCCTTTATTATGTTGAGGTACATTTCTTGTACACCTAGTTTGTTGAAAGTTTTTTACCATGAAAGTATGCTGAATTCTGTCAAATACTTTGCACTATTGGGATGATTATGTGATTTTTTTCCTTCATTCTGCTAATATGATGTATTACATTCATGATTTGTTTATCTTGAACCATTTTTGTACCCTAGGTATAAATCCCACTTGACCTTGGTATGTGATTCTTTTAATGTGTTTTTGTATTTGGTTTGGTAGTATTTTTGTTGAGGATTCGCATCTACATTCATCAGGTTTATTGGCCTGTATTTTCCTTTTTTTTGTGGTATTTTTGTCTGGTTTTGATATTAGGGTAATTCTGTTCTTTTCAAATGAATTTTAAAGTATATCCTCCTCTAAAGAGTTTCAGAAGAATTGGCGTTATCATATATTTTTTTTAATGTTTGGTAGAATCACTGAATCTATCTGGTTCTGGACTTTTCTTTGTTGAGAGGTGTTTGGTTTGTTTGTTTGTTTTAGTAATATATCCTTATAGATTATTTATTTTATACATAGTAGTTATTACGTCTTAATCTCCTATCCTTCTCTTGCCCCTCTCCTCTTCTCTCTCCCCACTGATAACCACTAGTTTGTTTTGTATATCTGTGACTGTTTCTTTTTTATTATATTCACTACTTTGTTTTATTATTCAGATTCCACATTAGGAGGTTTTAGATTATTGTTTAAGTCCCCATATTAGTTATAGGTCTATTCAGAGTTTCTATTTATTTTTCTTTTTAACATCTTTATTAGAGTATAATTACTTTACAATGGTGTGTCATTTCTGCTTTATAACAAAGTGAATCAGTTACACATATACATATGTTCCCATATCTCTTCCCTCTTGCATCTCCCTCCCTCCCACCCTCCCTATCCCAACCCTCTAGGTGGTCACAAACCACCGAGCTGATCTCCCTGCGCTAGGTGGCTGCTTCCCACTAGCTATCTATATTACGTTTGGTAGTGTATATATGTCCATGCCACTCTCTCACTTTGTCGCAGCTTACCCTTCCCTGTCCCTGTACCCTCACATCCATTCTCTAGTAGGTCTGCATCTTATTCCCGTCTTGCCCTTAGGTTCTTCTGACCATTTTTTTTTCTTTTTTTACATTCCATATATATGTGTTAGCAAACGGTATTTGTTTTTCTCTTTCTGACTTACTTCACTCTGTAGGACAGACTCTAGGTCCATCCACCTCACTACAAATAACTCAGTTTCATTCCTTTTTATGGCTGAGTAATATTCCATTGTATATATATGCCACATCTTCTTTATCCATTCATCTGTTGATGGACACTTAGGTTGCTTCCATGTCATGGCTATTGCAAATAGAGCTGCAATGAACATTTTGGTACATGACTCTTTTTGAATTATGGTTTTCTCCGGGTATATGACCAGTAGTGGGATTGCTGGGTTGTATGGTAGTTCTATTTTCAGTTTTTTAAGGAACCTCCATAATGTTCTCCATATGGCTGTATCAATTTACATTCCCACCAACAGTGCAAGAGGGTTCCCTTTTCTCAACACCCTCTCCAGCATTTATTGTTTGAACATTTTGTGATGATGGCCATTCTGACCAGTGTGACATGATAGCTCATTCTAGTTTTGATTTGCATTTCTCTAATGATTAATGATGTTGAGCATTCTTTCATGTGTTTGTTAGCAATCTTTATGTCTTCTTTTGAGAAATGTCTATTTAGGTCTTCTACCTATTTTTGGATTGGGTTATCTGTTTTTTTGATATTGAATTGCATGTGTTGCTTGTATGTGTTGAAGATTACTCCTTTGTCAGCTACTACATTTGCAAATATTTTCTCCCATTCTGAGGGCTGTCTTTTCCTCTTCTTTATGGTTTCCTTTGCTGTGCAAAAGCTTTTAAGCTTCATTAGGTCCCATTTGTGTATTTTTGTTTTTATTTCCATTTCTCTAGGAGGTGCGTCAAAAAGGATCTTGCTGTGATTTATGTCATAGAGTGTTCTGCCTATGTTTTCCTCTAAGAGTTTGATGGCGTCTGGCCTTACATTTTGGTCTTTAATGCATTTTGAGTTTATTTTTTTGTACGGTGTTAGGGAGTGTTCTAATTTCATTCTTTTACATGTAGCTGTCCAGTTTTCCCAGCACCACTTATTGAAGAGGTTGTCTTTTCTCCACTGTATATTCTAGCCTCCTTTATCAAAGATAAGGAGACAATATGTGTGTGGGATTATCTCTGGCCTTTCTATCCTTTTCAATTGATCTATATTTCTGTTTTTGTGCCTGTACCATACTCTCTTGATTACTGTAGCTTCGTAGTAGAGTCTGAAGTCAGGGAGCCTGATTCCTCCAGCTCATTTTTCTTTCTCAAGATTGCTTTGTCTATTTCGGGTCTTTTGTGTTTCTGTACAAATTGTGAACTTTTTTGTTCTAGTTCTGTGAAAAATGCCATTGGTAGTTTGATAGGGATTGCATTGAATCTGTAGATTGCTTTCAGTAGTAGATTCATTTTCACAATGTTGATTCTTCCAATCCAAGAACATGGTATATCTCTCCGTCTATTGTATCATCTTTAATTTATTTCATCAGTGTCATATTGTTCTGCATATAGGTCCTTTGTCTCCTTTGGTAGGTGTATTCCTAGACATTTTATTCTTTTTGTTGCAATGGTAAATGCGAGTGTTTTTTTAATATAACTTTCAGATTTTTCATCATTAGTGTATAGGAATGCAAGAGATTTCTGTGCATTAATTTTGTGTCCTGCTACTTTAACAAATTCATTGATTAGCTCTAGTAGTTTTCTGGTAGCATCTTTAGAATTCTCTATGTATAGTAGCATGTCATCTGCAAACAGTGACAGCTTTATTTCTTCTTTTCCAATTTGGATTCCTTTTATTTCTTTTTCTTCTCTGATTGCTGTGGCTAAAACTTCCAAACCTATGTTGAATAATAGTGGTGAGAGTGGGCAACCTTGTCTTGTTCCTGATCTTAATGGAAATGTTTTCAGTTTTTCACCATTGAGGATGAGGTTGGCTGTGGGTTTGTCATTTATGGTCTTTATTATGTGGAGGAAAGTTTCCTCTATGACTACTTTCTGGAGGGTTTTTATCATAAACTGGTGTTGAATTTTGTCAAAAGCTTTCTCTGCATCTATTGAGATGATCATATGGTTTTTCTCCTTCAATTTGTTAATATGGTGTATCACATTGATTGATTTGCATATATTGAAGAATCCTTGCATTCCTGGGATAAACCCCACTTGATCATAGCATACAATCCTTTTAATGTGCTGTTGGATTCTGTTTGCTAGTATTTTGTTGAGGATCTTTGGATCTATGGTCATCAGTGATATTGGCCTGTAGTTATCTCTCTTTGTGACATCTTTGTCTGTTTTTTGTATCAGAGTGATGGTGGCCTCGTATAACGAGTATGGGAGTGTTCCTCCCTCTCCTATATTTTGGAAGAGTTTGAGCAGGATAGGTGTTAGCTCTTCGCTAAATGTTTGATAGAATTCTCCTGTGAAGCCATCTGATCCTGGGCTTCTGTTTGTTGGAAGATTTTTAATCACAGTTTCAATTTCAGTGCTTGTGATTGATCTGTTCATATTTTCTATTTCTTCCTGGTTCAGTCTCAGAAGGTTGGGCATTTCTAAGAATTTGTCCATTCTTCCATGTTGTTCATTTTATTGGCATACAGTTGCTTGTAGTAATCTCTCATGATCCTTTGTATTTCTGCAGTGTCAGATGTTACTTCTCCTTTTTCATTTCTAATTCTATGATTTGACTATTCTCCCTTTTTTTTCTTCATAAGTCTCGCTAATAGTTAATCAATTTTGTTTATCTTCTCAAAGAACCAGCTTTTAGTTTTATTGATCTCTGCTATCATTTCCTACAACTCTTTTCCATTTATTTCTGATCTGATCTTCATGATTTCTTTCCTTCTGCTAACTTTGGGGATTTTTTGTTCTTCTGTCTCTAATTGCTTTACATGTAAGGTTAGGTTGTTTATTTGAGATGTTTCTTGTTTCTTAAGGTAGGCTTGTATAGCTATAAACTTCACTCTTAGAACTGCTTTTATTGCATACCATAGGTTGTGGGTCATTGTGTTTTCATTGTCAATTGTTTCTAGGTATTTTTTTGATTTTGTCTTTGATTTATTCAGTGATCTCTTGGTTATTGGGTAGTGTATTGTCTAGCCTCCATGTGTTTGTATTTCTTACAGATTATTCCTGTAATTCATATCTAGTCTCATAGTGCTGTGGTTGGAAAAGATATTTGATACAATTTCAATTTTATTAAATTTACCAAGGCTTGATTTGTGACCCAAGATATGATCTATCCTGGAGAATGGTCTGTGTGCATTTGAGAAGAAAGTGTATTCTGTTATTTTTGGATGGAATGTCCTATAAATATCACTTAAGTCCATCTTGTTTAATGTATCATTTAAAGCTTGTGTTTCCCTATTTACTTTTATTTTGGAAGATCTGTCCATTGGTGAAAATAGGGTGTTAATTTCCCCTACTATGATTTTGTTACTGTTGATTTCCCCTTTTATGGCTGTTAGTATTTGCCTTATGTATTGAGGTGCTCTTAAGTTAGGGTGCATAAATATTTACAATTGTTATATCTTCTTCTTGGATTGATCCCGTCATCATTATGTTGTGTCCTTCTTTGCCTCTTATAATAGTCTCTGTTTTAAAGTCTATTTTGTCTGATATGAGAATTGCTACTCCAGCTTTCTTTTGATTTCCATTTGCATGGAATATCTTTTTCCATCCCCTCACTTTCAGTCTGTATGCATCCCTAGGTCTGAAGTGGGTCTCTTATAGACAGGATATATACAGGTCTTGTTTTTGTATCCATTCAGCTGGTCTATATCTGTTGGTTGGAGCATTTAATCCATTTACATTTAAGGTAATTAATATGTATGTTCCTATTACCACTTTCTTAATTGTTTTGGGTTTATTATTGTAGGTCTTTTCCTTCTCTTGTGTTTCCTGCCTATAGAAGTTCCTTTAGAATTTGTTGTAAAGCTGGTTTGATGGTGCTGAATTTTCTTAGCTTTTGCTTCTCTGTAAAGAATTTAATTTCTCCGTCAAATCTGAATGAGATCCTTCCTGGGTAATCTTGGTTGTAGGTTTTTCTCCTTCATCACTTTAAATATGTCATGCCACTTCCTTCTGTCTTGCAGAGTTTCTACTGAAAGATCATCTGTTAACCTTATGGGGATTCCCTTATGTGTTATTTGTTGTTTTTCCCTTGCTGCTTTTAATATTTGTTCTTTGTTTTTTTAATTTTTGATAGTTTGATTAATATATGTCTTGGCATGTTTCTCCTTGGATTTATCCTGTATGGGACTCTTTGTGCTTCTTGGACTTGATTAACTATTTCCTTTCTCATATCAGGGAAGTTTTCAACTATAATCTCTTCAAATATTTTCTCAGTCCCTTTCTTTTTTTCTTCTTCTTCTGGGACCCCTATAATTCGAATGTTGGTGTGTTTAATGTTGTCTCAGAAGTTTCTGAGACTGTCCTCAGTTCTTTTCATTCTTTTTTCTTTATTCTGCTCTGCAGTAGTTATTTCCACTATTTTATAGTCCAGGTCACTTATCCGTTCTTCTGCTTCAGTTACTCTGCTATTGATCCCATCTAGAGTATTTGTCCCTCGATCATGGGACCCTGGCAGTCGCACGCTGCACAGGCTCCCGGGAGAGTAGGTGTGGATAGTGACCTGTGCTCTCACACAGGTTTCTTGGTGGCAGCAGCAGCAGCCTTAGCATCTCATGCCCGTCTCTGGGGTCCGCACTGATAACCGTGGCTCGCGGCCGTCTCTAGAGCTCCTTTACGCAGCAGCGCTCTTAATCCCGTCTCCTCGCACATCAGGAAACAAAGAGGCAAGAAAAAGCCTCTTGCCCCTTTGGCAGCTCCAGACTTTTTTCTGGACTCCTTCCCGGCTAGCTGTGGCACACTAGCCCCCTTCATTCTGTGTTCAAGCCACCAACACCAGTCCTCTCCCTGCACTCCGACCGAAGCCCGAGCCTCAGCTCCCAGCCCCCGCCTGCCCCGGCGGGTGAGCAGACAAGCCTCTCGGGCTGGTGAGTGCCGGTCGACACTGATCCTCTGTGGGGGAACCTCTCCGCTTTGCCCTCCGCAACCTTGTTGCTGTGCTCTCCTCCGCGGCACCAAACACCCCCGCTCCACCATCCACAATCTCCGTTCGCGAAGGGGCTTCTAGTGTGTAGAAACCTTTCCTCCTTCACAGCTCCCTCCCACTGGTGCAGGTCCCGTTCCTATTCTTTTGTCTCTGTTTTTTTCTCTTTTCTTTTGCCCTACCCAGGTATGTGGGGAGTTTCTTGCCTTTTGGGAGGTCTGAGGTCTTCTGCCAGCATTCAGTAGGTATTTTGTAGGAGCTGTTCCACATGTAGATGTATTTCTGATGCATCTGTGGGGAGGAAGGTGATCTCCACGTCTTACTCTTCCGCCATCTTGAAGCTCCTCTTCCTCTATTTCTTCTTGATTCATTCTTGGTATGTTGTTTGCTTCTAGGAAGTTATTCATTTTTCTAGGTAATCCAGTATGTTAACATATAATTATTCATAGTTATCTCTTATGGTATATTTTATTTTTGTGCCATTAATAGTAATGTCTCCTTTTACATTTCTTTTTTTTTTAACTTTTAATTGAATTTTTATTTTGTATTGGACTCTAGTTGATTTTCAACACTGTGTTAGTTTCAGATGTACCACAAAATGATTCAGTTATACCTATACATATATGCATTCTTTTTCAGATTATTTTCCCATATAGGTTATTACAAAATATTGAGTAGAATTCCCTGTGCTATACAGTAGGTCCTTGTAGATTATCTATTTTATATATAGTAGTGTGTATATGTTAATCCCAAACTTTCTTTTACATTTCTGATTTTATTTATTTAAGCTTCCTCTTTTTTTTCTTCTTAGTCTGCTAAAGGTTTGCCAATTTTATCTTTAAAAAAGAAACAACTCTTAAATATGTTAACTTTTTCTATTCTCTAAATTATTTATTTGTGTTCTAATATTTATTATTTCTTTCCTTCTGCCAACTTTGGGATTAATTTATTTAAATTTTTGTCTGATTTTTATATCTATTATTGAAAGTGGAGTATTAAAGTCTCCTGCTATTAATGCATGGCTATTTCTCCCTTCAGTTCTGCCAATGTTTGCTTTATATATTTAGGTACTCTGATGTTGAGTGCATATATATTTTTAATTTTCGTATCTTCCTGTTGAATTGATATTTCACATTGCATTTTTTTTCTTCTCCATTTACTTATTTTTGCTCCTCTGTACAAATTGTTATTTATGAGTTTCTCTTCTCTTTGTTAATTTGAATGTCTTAGTACATTTTTCAATCCACTAATGGTTGATTATGTTCCTTTTCTCTGAGTTCATGAACAGATACCTATTTGTCTTGTATTGTTTGAAGTAAATAATAACTCTTTCCTATTCTAACATATTTTCCAAAACAATAGGTCAGTGTCTTAATGCTTTCTCAATAATTTCATTTTTCACTATAGATTGCCCTTTTCCCTGCAATAATATAGGATCTCTGGAATAATTTTGTTTGCCTCTCTTCCTTGTTTCATCTATGAGTTCTTGCAAAGATGTATAAAACATTTATTTTTATCACATCATTTGAAGTTGTATTGTATTTTGCCTTTCTCTTTAATATGTCATTATTTATTACATAAGTATACTTACAAATTATAATTACTTATTACACTTAGATATGCACTATATTTTGCATATGTTAGATATAGATACACACATGCACACGCAAGAGAGAGGTAGAAGCAGAGGAAAAGTGGGAGAGAGAGTACTAGAGAGAGAGAGAATTGTAGAAAAGGAGTTATAAATTCAAACAAAGAAGTCAGATCTGGAAATGCATGTATAAGATTTAACTTTGTGTTTGTTTCCGAATCATAAATACATTGTTTCCTTGTGGGTTTGAATACAGAACAAGGGCATGCTGATACCAAAACATTGTTGGAAGTGAAATTGTAGTGATTACTTATAAGTTAAATATTAACTATGTTGGTAGAAATGATAACAGAAAAATGAAAATTATGTTTATTAGTAAGATATGACTAGAGGCTTCCATCTCTTTCCCAATAAAATTAAACAATTAGAATAAAAGTGGTTAAGATTTCTTCTCTTTGGGCTTCCCTGGTGGCGCAGTGGTTGAGAGTCTGCCTGACGATGCAGGGGACACGGGTTTGTGCCCCGGTCCAGGAAGATCCCACATGCTGCGGAGTGGCTGGGCCCGTGAACCATGACCTCTGAGCCTGTATGTCCGGAGCCTGTGCTCCACAACGGGAGAGGCCACAACAGTGAGAGGCCCGCGTACCACAAAAAAAAAAAAAAAAAAAAAAAAAAAAAGATTTATTCTCTTTGATTGAGTTTTAAGAGAATACTTGCCAAGGAGAGATCATTTCTAATATCTGATACTTTGGAAGAGATGTGCCCCCTGAAAAATGTTTGCTACTCATTCATTTTAAAAAAGGATGAAAATGTAAATTTAGAGATCTAATTTCCAGTATGACAATCTGTATCAATTACTTTTATTTTTTGCTTTATTTTTGTAGTTGTAGGATTATGAAGATAGACTGTCAGTGTTCAAATTCCACTGTCACAATATGTTAGCTATGTGACCTCGGGGAAGTTATTAAACCTAAGTCCTGATTTTCTCATCTGAAAAATGAGCTACTAAAATAGTATTTTGGATAAGGTTAAAATAAACACTTCATGTAATATCCTTAGCATAGGGCCTAGTTCATCTTAACAGTTCAATATTTGTTATATACTGCTAACTATAATGGTTTGAAATTCAGTTCAATTTCATTGGGTTTTATTTTCTATATATTTAACAAATATATATTATTGAAAAACTACATATTGAAAAATTCAGTAGGTGAATTCTCAAGCGTAACTTTCCCAAACAACAACCTTTAGAAAACAGACAACTTATATATGAATTTTTTAAATTGTTATTGTGTAATCATAGTTAGTTACTTTTCATTATGTTGCAAAAGTTACTAATACCAAAAGAAATAATTTTAGGGATGGAAAAGTAATTGCTTAGGTAGGAACATATAAGTGGCCTGTACTCTCTCTATCCAAAGACACTTTTTCTAATGCAGCTAGATCCTTATTTTAAACTCACTTGAATAGGGATATCCCCTTTATGTGTTAGGTATTTTCCTATGAACTGGAGTTAAATTGCTGAAGAAGAAATGAAAAGTCCCAATTTTTTGTGAATCTTTGCTTGTTAAAGAAGCAAGTTAAATAATTAAAAGTGACTCAATTTCATAGTTTCATTTACGAGCAACTACATCTGAAAGGAGAATGTCTGATTCCAGAGGCTATAATTTCTTGAGATCATCATTGTAGAAATAAAAAATCGGGAGATTTCCTGTCAATTTTTCTCTTCTCTTTTCCAGAAATTCCCCAAATATGATTCTTCTTCTGGTTATTGTTCTTACTCAAGTTCCTGAATACTCAATAGATTAAACTGTGTAGACCTGGTAGAAATGATTTGCATAACACAGTACACAAGCATTCTGTAATGGAGTCCAGGGTAGCTAGGGTTGCCAGGACAAAAATGGGTGGCTGGGGACTGAGACAAGGAGTGATTTGTAGGACAAGGAAGAAGTGGAAACTGGGACATAGACAAATTTCACCTACTTCACTGTTTATCTTAGAGAGTCACCAAAAAAAAAAAAAAAAAGAAAGAAAAGAAAGGACAGCTTTTTTAAATGACATGCAGTGCATTAAAATTAAAATAAATTAATGATTGAAATAGACTTTTGAATTTAGTAGCTTTCCTAGGAATACTCCAAAGCGTTCACTTTTGTATCTTTGAATAAGAAAATTTTTATCATTTGTTTCTATGGAAACTTATTGCAAAATCAGCTGCTTTTTATTAATGAAAGAATGACATGTATATAATTTTTGCAGGCTAATAGGTAGTTTGATAAACAATATGTTTAAAGTACTTTGAATTGTGAGACCACAAGACATATGCAAATTACAATTAAAACCTCAGTTCGCAAAAGAAGTAATTTTTCTAAATTTCAGCCTTTTCTTACAAATAAGTTAGAAATTTTTTGATAATTACTACTAGTAAAGTCTATTCTCAATCATTTGGAGTAATTAGACTCGAGTTTTGAGTGATAACTTTCTTACACTTTGCCATTTAATTTTAATCAGAACACTACCATAACAAAAATGCCAGTGAAAACACATTTTCAATCAACCTTCAAAGGAATGAAAAATATATTAATTTCCAATTAATAGTTGATTAACAGTGTTGTGTTAGTTTCAGGTGTACAGCAAAGTGATTCAGTTATACATATACATATATCTATTCTTTTTCAAATATATTAGTTTAAAAAGTGAGAAATATACATAAGGTTTTGAAGGATATATATTTTTCCTTTAGCATATGAAATGTCTTATATATAAAAGATGAGGTTACTTGCAACTAATTCTTTGTAAGAGTGTGGAAAACTGTCTCTGAGATATTTTGATGAAAGAGAGGCTTGGTAACAACAATGCAATATAAAAATCACTATGGAAGCCAAAGGGACAATATTGTTAATGGAGAAGAATCTTTTAAAGTGAGAAACAATATTTATGAAATAAAAGGCCCTATAAGATCAAACAAAAGTGAATAATTATTTTTTTATAACAATAAGACATTCTGAGGAGACTCTGGTCAAGGAAATATTACAACAATGGGTCCATTCCAGAATATTTGGAATTTCAGGAAATGATAAGGGTCTTGATCAATTTTCAGTATGCTTTTTTTTCCTTTTATTGTGTATTTTATTTTTAAGATGATAAAATGTGTTCAATAAATTTATAAATAACAAAATTGTATGAGCTACCGCCTTCATCCAATCACATAGCTAACATTTTTTATTGGGGTATAGTTGATTTTACAATATTATATTAGCTTCAGATGGACAACATAGTGATTCAAAGTTTTTATAGATAATACTCCATTTACATTCATTATAAAATATTGGCTATATTCCCTGTGCAGTACAATATATCTGTTTAGCTTATTTATTTTATACATAGTAATTTGTACCTCTTAGTCCTCTACCTCTACCTTCCCTTGTCCCACTTCCCTCTCTTCACTGGTAATGACTAGTTTGTTCTCTATATATTTGAGTCTGTTTCTTTTTTGCTATATTCACTAGTTTGTTTTATTTTTGGATTGCACATATAAGTGATTACATGCAGTATGTCTTTCTCTGACTTATTTCACTAAGCATAACACCCTTCAGTTCCATTCATATTGTTGTAAATGGCAATATTTTCGTTCTTTTTTATAGCTGTGTAATATTCCATTGTTTGTGCAAAAGCTTTTAAGTTTAATTAGTTTGTTTATTATTCTCTTTTTTATCCATTCATTTTATGATAGACATTTAGGTTGCTTCCATATCTTGGCTATTGTAAATAACTCCACTATAAACATTAGGTGCATGTATATTTTTGAGTTAGTGTTTTTCTTTTCTTCAGATATATACACAGGAGTAAAATTGCTGGTAGTTCTATTTTTGGCTTTTTGAGGAAACTCCATACTGTTTTCCACAGCAGTTGCACCAATTTACAATCTCTCCATCAATATACATAGGTTCCCTGTTCTCCACGTCCTTGCCAACATTTGTTATTTGTGCTCTTCTTGTTGATAGACATTTTGACAGGTGTGAGGTGATAGTTCATTGTGATATTAATTTTCACTTCTCTGATGATTAAAGGTGTTACATCTTTACATGTACTTGTTGGCCACCTCTATGTCTCCTTTGGAATAATGTCTATTCAGGCTTTCTGCTCATTATTTAATTGAGTTGTTTGTCTTTTTGATATTCAGTTGTGTAAGTTATATATATATATTGGATATTAATCTATTATCAGTCATATAATTCACAAATATTTTCTCCCATTCAGTAGATTGTTTTTCCTTTTGTCAATGGTTTCCTTGTCTCTGCAAAACTTTTAAGTTTAGTTTATTTATTTGTTTATTTTTGCTTTTATTTCCTTTGCCTTAGGAGACAGATCCAAAAAAATTATTGCTACAAATTACCTCAAGGAATGTCCTGCCTATGTTTTCTTCTAGGAATTTTCTGGTTTCTAGTCTTATATTTAGCTCTTTAATCCATTTTGAGTTTATGTTTGCATATGGTATGAGGAAATGTTCTAATTTCATTCTTTTACATGTAGCTGTCCAGTATTCCCAGCACCACTTATTGAAGAGACTGTCTGTTCTCCATTGTACATTGTTTTCTCCTTTGTAGCAGGTTAATTGATCATAAGTGTTTGGGTTTATTTGTGGACTGTCTATTATGTTCCACTCATCTACATGTCTGTTTTTGTGTTAGTATCATTATGTTTTGATTACTGTAGCTTTGTAGTCTAGTTCGAAGTCAGGGAGTGTAATACCTCCAGCTCTGTTATTTCTCAAGGTAGTTTTGTCTATACAGGGTCTTTTGTGTTTAAATATAAATTTAAAAATTATTTTTTTCTAATTCTGTGAAAAATGCCAATGGTACAATATTTTGATATGGGTTGCATTGAATCTGTAGATTGCCTTGAATAGTATTATCATTTTAACAATATTAATTCTTCCAACACATAAACACAGTATATCTTTCCATCTGTTTGTGTCATCTTCAATTTCTTTCATCAGTGTCTTAAAGTTGTCTGAGAGTGCAAGTCTTTTACCTCCTTAGGTTGGTTTACTGCAAGGTATTTTATTGTTTTCCATGAGATAATGAATAGGATGGTGTCTTTAATTTATTTTTTGATAGTTTGATTTAGTGCATTGAAATGCAACAGATTTCTGTACATTAATTTTGCATCCTGCAACATTACCAAATTCATTGATGAGTTCTAGTAGTTTTTTGGTGGTGTCTTTAGGATTTTCTATGTATAGTATTATGTCATCTGTAAACAGTGAGAGTTTTACTCCTTCCTTTCCAATTTGGATTCCTCTCATTTCTTTTTCTTGTCTCATTGCTGTGGTTAGGACTTACAATACTATATTGAGTAAAAGTGGCAAGAATGGGCATCCTTGTCTTGTCCCTGATCTTAAAGGAAATGTTTTCAGCTTTTCACTCAGTATAATTTTAACTAAATATTTTTTTTTCAAAAATAAAGGATGCATGGTTTACATAAAATAGGGAATTCCTTTACTTTTGGTTGGAATTAAATCATCTTGTCAACTAAGAATTCCATTTTTATTTAAACAAACTACCATTGTTTTTGCATATATGTAGTTAATTAAACATGGAGGAAAATTACTTCTCCAGTAAAGTCTGTTTCAACAGTAATCCTTGATATTCATGAAATCTTTAAGAAAAACTGAGAAGAAAATGAAATGCAACTTTGGTCACAAAATAAAAAGGAGTCCACAATTGACTATGTCATAGATAGCAATTGTCATGGTAGAATTTAATGTGTTTATCTTTCTTGAAAATATTTAATACTAAGGAAGACAATCATAGATATTATTCACTTTTGGAGTTGTAACTATGTCACAGAAAAGTAAAATATTTCAAATCATCCTGAGTTCCAAAAGATCCTTATCCTCAAGTTAAGAAGTAGACATAAAGGCTACCCTGACTCATACAAAGTAATAACCCAAGTGCTTGTTTGTGGGGAAGGAGAGCAAAAAGAAAAACAATCTAAACAAAACAAAAAGCATTCATATTGCTTCAAGCCGCAAAATGAGATTTCATGCAGGTAGACAACTAGTGTGAAATAGCTTCATCACTGGCCACATCACCAAGCTATGGGACCTGGGACAGATTATTTAAACTTTCCAAGTCACACTTTCTTCATGTATTAAATAGGCAAAGTAATAAGTGGAGTCTGGGGTTGTTTAAACTATATGGGCAAAGTGCTGATTACCATGCTTGCTAGAAATGTTACTTCTTTACTTCTGTCATAGAGAGGAAAGAGCCTCTTTGTCAGTGAGAAACTTAAAATATGTTTCCAGTCAAAAGAAACTCTTCAAATTAAAGCAAAGTTCCACTCTCTAGAACCTAAACATTGTAGTCCATTGAAGGTAAGACATCCATGGTCAACTGACAGGTCTCAAGTTGGGAGAAAGCCTTCATGTATCTGGGACACAAAGAGTTTATACTCTTATCTAGTGTTGAATTTTTGGAGGTAAAAGTGTTTGGAGCCTTTGGATATTGCAAGAGCTAGAGAAGATGTATTGCCTACTGTCAGAAGCAGAGGAAGGATGGGGAGAGCCAAGGGTCTGCTGTTGTGTTGTCAGGGGCTAGTTTAGGAATCAATTAGTTGGTCTCTGTATGAAATGCCCTCACATTTAAAGAATGCTAAATTGAGAATAAAGTGTCTTCTCCTTAGCTTAGTAGGGTGTGGTGGTGAGGGAATGTGGGTGGAAGAGTGACATATAAAATGTTTCCCAAACCTTACATTCTGTTTTGAATATATCAAGCTGTTTCAAAAACAATTGCTCAAATACATGAGGCTATATGTGAATAGTTTGAAAGAAAGACAAAGAAAATCATACCATTTCAAAGTAGTGCTGCTCTTTCCTCTATAGGATTTTTTTTCTTGGTCTACCTTGTAGGAAGGATAACATACGGACGGTAGATTCTTGTGTTTTCTTTTGTTTTGGTATGATTTGTTTTATTTCTCCTCTCTATTGCAGCCTTTTCTTTGTGTTAATGTAACATAATACATCTTTTTTTCTTTGACTTCCTTGTGTAAGTAAAATCAAATTAGGTCAATTATGTTTTTTCAAAGTATAACTACTAACCATTTAAACCTACTCTTCTATGAGGTAATGCTATGTTACTATTGTGAACTGAGTCAGCGTATCCACCCAGATAGAAAACTTGATTATAGAACTGGGAGAAACCTGGGAGATATTTTTGTCCAATAGTTTCCCAACTCTGGCTGCACACTAAAATAACCAGCTGAAAGCAAGTTTCTGTATGTAGATCTCAGGGTTTGCTCCAGGTAATTCTGAGTGAAGATTGAGAATCAGTGATATAATCTTATCTCCTACATGTGACAGTTTGGGAAACTGAGACTCCCAGAGATTCAAATTTCATTCAGTGTTACCCAATGAGTAAAAAGCATGTCTGTAACTAAAGCCACATTTTCTGAAATCAGAGTAAGACCCAAAGAAATAAAACATGAATATAAGGCTTGACAGTACAGTTCATGCATGAAAAGATTTAATATTACAAGTTAACCTTTGGTTCTTGGCTTTGTTTTCAAATTAATTCAAATATTCTGATTCTATTCATCAAAGAGTTAATTTTTTTCTAGATCTGACACTGTGCAAGTTACTGGGTATGTGTAATTATGAAGCATACGTAATATTTGAATCCATTCTTGAGTGTGTTACTTTGTATTTCTTGTAATGCCACTCATTATTCTATTTGACTTTAATTGTGTTCTTAGTTGGATATGTTAAAGATTAATGATGCATTTAGCCTAAAGCAAGACTTACAGAGAGGTGAAGATAAAAGAAAGAGTAGACGCTATAATGTCAAAGATTTTGCTTTTTCCCTTTGGAGGGACTATATCTTGAGTATTTTATGTGAAAAAATTTAAGTGGTTATAGTCAATCTCTTACTGGTGTGTTAGTATCCCATATCCTTGCCATATACTGATATTATAACTCTGCCATCCTACTTAGAAATATATAGTGAGCAGGTGTGCAATGAGAACAATTATCCAGTTCAGTAGGTTGGCTTTGATTGAGCAGGGTGTGAACATAATATTTTCATTGCCTTAGTAGGAAAAAAAATACAACTTCTTACTTTATATCAAATAAGATGTTAATCTTTTCACAAAGAAATCTGGGTCTAAGTCACAGGACAAGACTTTTTTTATATAACTGATTAAAAATTATTGACAGGCTTTAGGTAAAAATGTAGTTACAATTTAATTAATACAGTAGTTAAATTAATGGGAGGAGGTCAGATACTGTTTCCATGGATTAAATGAATTAGGTTGGACTTATAAAAATAATAATTATAATGATAATAAATATTATTATTATACTACTTGTAGTAGTGGTAACAGCAGAAGCAAATATATATTTAGCATTGACAGTGTGCTAGGCACTCTTGTAAATTCTTTATATATATATATCAATTCATTTAGATGTTCACTATAATCCTGTACAATAAGCACTATTTTTTATGCCCATTATACAGACTATGAACATGAGGCACAGGAGATTAAGTAATTTAATCAAGATCATGGTCTGGTAAATTGAACATTTGGGACAGAAAGAACAAATTGTGGCTAAAAGTCTTTAGACTTGTGTGTATGTGTGTGTGTGTGTGTGTGTGTGTGTGTGTGTGTGTGGTGTGTACAGTTTACTTGAGATATAATTCACATACCAAACATTTCACTCATTTGAATTGTACAATTCAATGTTTTTTAGTATACTTACAGAATTTTACAAATGTTGTCACAATCAATTGTAGAAAATTTTCATCACCCCAGAAAGAAACTCCACAACCGTTAACAGTCATCTCTCCTTTTTCCCCAAACCTCTGGGCCCTAGGCAACCACTGATCTACTTTCTGACTCTGTAACTTTGCTTATTTTGGAATTTCATATAAATATTATAACATAATATGTGGTCTTTTTCAACTGTTTCCTTTTACTTAGTATAATATTATCAAGACCCATTCATATTGTAGAATGAGTTAGTACTTCATTCCTTTTATTGATGAGTAATATTCCATTGTATGGATATACCATATTTTATTTACCCCTCCATCAACAGATGAATATTTGGATTATTTGCACTTTTTGGCTATGACAAATAATGTTGCTATGAATCTTAATGTCATAGCCTTCTAAGCCTTAACAAAATTGGCTGGTGTTTATATACCATTTAAGTTAAATAGTAGGGTTACTTTTGCTGTTTCATATTTTTATGAAAAAAATGCAATTCAAAATTGTGGATGAGTCTACAATATCCAAACAAGGCACCAACTTTTTTTATTAGCTTTCTTATCTGCAAAAGAGAGATTCTACTTATTAATCTCATAGTAGAATTGTTCTAACTTTTCAGAAAGATGACTAAGTATTATTTTTTTTCTCCATAAACTTGTAGAGAGTCTAGTGTATATTGGATGCTCAGTGAACCTTTGATAAATAAATACATTGATTTAAGGAAAATACATTTACTAGCAGTGACCTATGCTCATCAAGAATAAATAAATTTGCTTCAATTTCTTCCTTTTCTTGATGATTGGCCTTTTTTTATTGGGCATTACAGAAGACACCAAAGACTGAAGTCTAGCTATGGAAACTACTTCCACCACATACAGATAGAATTATCTTTTTAAGATGTCCTTTCTCTGAAGTAAGCTAGTTGCCAACTCTCTGAGGGCATGTATCTGAATTTCTTGTATCTTTTGGGTAACATTTGATCTTTGTCTTCCACTACGAAGGCTTGTAATGCTTCAGACTGCCCTCTACATGGGAATGGAGACTTTCAACAGACTTAGCAGATGGTCAATGTTCAAAGAGATTGTTGGAAACTCCAGCTGATCCTGGAATTTGTCTAAATCCAAATTCCAGTATCCTATGCCTATGAGGTGTTCTGGAAAACTGTATGATCACTGAGAGTTAGTCTTTTACCTGTAACTCACAATTCTGTCCTTATAAGAGAAACATCACCTTGGTTCCTGATGTACATTTTAGTTTTCTGCTACTACTTTAACTATTTTTTTCCTATAATC